>NW_026877444.1:0-21587 GCF_032173495.1 Musca vetustissima | reverse complement strand
GTCCTTTGTTAAAATTCTCTAAAAAATGCACGCCTTTTTCAGAGGGTGTCAAAAATTCTGCAAAAATTCTTTAAAAATCCACATATCTGTCCTTTGATTTTTAGTTAAATTTTTCCTATGCCTTAAAATATGCAACAAATTTCTAATAATTTATTCCCTCATTTCAATATCCATTAGAAAATTTGTTTTCTGTCAAAAAAAGAATAATGACAGGAACTATTTGCATAATTAGAAATCCAGTAGCACAGAAAGAAGTAGAAGAAGAATGTTAGTTAAAAATCAGTTTGGTTTTCGTTATTCGTATTTATTAAAAATGTCTAGGAATGTTGCTCGAGCCTCATACATCTTCCATGGCAAATATTATAAATTACTGCAATTATTTTAAGTAAATACTACTCTGGTACTATTCGCTGGCGAAACAAACAACAAATAAATGAGAATATAACAATGAATAATAGTTGCCGGAAGTCGAGAAAGAAAAAACGTCAAACGAAGAAGAAGAAGGAAACAATGAAAACTAGCTAGGAAAAGGAAATATGCGGAGGAACCGAGAGAGAGGGAGGAAACAAACTATCCTTGTCACAATCGCTCAATGCAAAACAAAGAGATAATCTTGTTTAACAATAGCCTAAAAGTATACTTTAAATATGGCTGGACTAAATTACACAGCCTTAATGTATGCTATACGTAATTATATGTATTACATTACATTTCAGCAATCCACTATCCAACTATTCATAACTATCGAAAGAGAACAGCAACTACAAAATGAATACAACATCCTTGAAATACAAACACACATATATACACACACACATCCTTCTGAACCGATGGTTATGAGCCGGGAGACTCCTCTCCCGCATATCCCACCCATTTGAATTGAATATCGCTTCGGCTTCTGTTAGCTTCTGACACATCTGTCAACCATTCGGCGTATTTCTCTGTTGACATACTTTGGTGTATTGTTCTTTTATTGTTGTTGTCGCAGGTTTTATTGTTGTTGTTGCAATCCATTAAAAAATATGGCTAAATTGTTTCGCGTTCGGTTTTGTTGCTTCTTGTTGTGGCTAAATGCTTTCCTCTTCAGTTTGTGGTTGATGTATTTGTTTCTGTTGTTGTTGCTTTTTTCTATTATTTGTTTGATTTTTATATTTTGTTGTTGTTGCCTTTCATCTTGATAGCCATTTCTTAATGGTCATAATGTTATATTTAATGGATTTTTATTGTTGAAGACAGGAGAAGAGGAAAATTGTGCATTTTTGATTCTGTAGTTTCCTACAAGGGGTTTGCTTTTAAAGCTAAATCCATTGCATGCTTTTAGGGGCAGAATTAAAAATAACCTTCTTAGCTTTTGTGGCATAGCCAAAAATGCAATCTTCTGATGGCCCTTGAAGAAAATATTAAAAATCCAAAGGACATCCTCCGCAAGAGGTGTGGGTTTTTTAAAGAGTTTTTCTAAAGGACATCCTCTGCAAGGGGCGTGTGTTTTTTTAAAGAATTTTTCCAAAGGACATCCTCAGCAAGAGGCGTGGATTTTTTAAAGAATTTTAACAAAGGACATCCTAAGCAAGAGGCGTGGATTTTTTTAAAGACTTTTTTCAAAGGACATCCTCAGCAAGAGGCGTGAATTTTTAAAAATAAAATTTCCAAAGGACATCCTTAGCAAGAAGCGTGGATTTTTTTAAAGACTTTTTTCAAAGGACATCCTCAGCAAGAGGCGTGAATTTTTAAAAATAAAATTTCCAAAGGACATCCTTAGCAAGAGGCGTGGATTTTTTAAAGAATTTTAACAAAGGACATCCTAAGCAAGAGGCGTCGATTTCTTAAAGAATTTTTTCAAAGGACATTCTATGCAAGAGGCGTGGATTTTTTAAAGACTTTTTTCAAAGGACATCCTAAACAAGAGGCGTGGATTTTTTAAAGAATTTTCACAAAGGACATCCTAAGCAAAGGGGTGGATTTTTTAAAGAATTTTAACAAAGGACATCCTAAGCAAAGGGGTGGATTTTTTAAAGAATTTTAACAAAGGACATCCTAAGCAAGAGGCGTCGATTTCTTAAAGAATTTTTTCAAAGGACATTCTATGCAAGAGGCGTGGATTTTTTAAAGACTTTTTTCAAAGGACATCCTAAACAAGAGGCGTGGATTTTTTAAAGAATTTTCACAAAGGACATCCTAAGCAAAGGGTTGGATTTTTTAAAGAATTTTAACAAAGGACATCCTAAGCAAGAGGCGTGGATTTTTTTAAAGATTTTTTCCAAAGGACATCCTAAGCAAGAGACGTGGATTTTTTCAAGAATTTTAACAAAGGACATCCTAAGCAAGAGGCGTGGATTTTTTTAAAGCATTTTTCAAAGGACATCCTAAGCAAGAGGCGTGGATTTTTAAAGGAATTTTTTCAAAGGACATGCTAAGCAAGAGGCGTGGATTTTTTAAAGGAATTTTTTCAAAGGACATGCTAAGCAAGAGGCGTGGATTTTTTAAAGAATTTTTTCAAAGGACATCCTAAGCAAGAGGCGTGGATTTTTTAAAGAATTTTTTCAAAGGAAATCCTTAGCAAGAGGCGTGGATTTTTTAAAGAATTTTTTCAAAGGACATCCTCGGCAAGAGGCGTGGATTTTTTAAAGAATTTTTCTAAAGGACATTCTCGGCAAGAGATGTGGATTTTTAAAGATTTTTTCAAAGGACATCCTAAGAAAGAGGCGTGGATTTTTTAAAGATTTTTTCTTTAATTTTTTTTTTTAAATTCACGCCTTGTTTTGGTCTCTGAAAATATATCATTTTATAAAATCCAGACCGGTAAAACCTTTCTGTCACGTCTGGGTTATTATCTAAAACTGTCCCAATTTTTTAAAGGTTTTACGATTATTGTTTGAGATTTTTTTTCGCAAGAAAATAACAACTGCCAATTTTACAGCTCATTAACGCTTCTTAAAAAGCCATTGACTGCTCCCATGGAAAGATTGTCGATCTGATTATTTTTATCCCCTTGAGGCTTTTGCGAAGTAAATTTTTGGCATTCCGCAGTTTCCTGACCGGTTTATTTATATAATCTTATTTTTGTTATGATTTTTTTTTTTGGATTGTTGCTTCTTTTTGCTCTCTACGTCATCTTTTCGTTTCAGAATACATATTGACTGCCAAACAGAAAAAAAGGGATAATATCTTTTTTTGTGTGGTCGTTTCGAAAAATATATTATTTTACAAAAATTGAAAACGTGATGTGAATTATGAAATGTCTCACATGGATGGATCACCTTGTCAGTTTTGTGCCACAAGGAATTTCTTGTATCCAAGTTTCTTGCTTTATTTTGTTTTACAACATTTTCTGTGAGGGATGGGACGGGGGAGGAGGGTGTTATGGTGTCACCAGATGACATGCAATATTTTACAAGACCATTAGTTGTGTGCAAACATTTTGAGATTTTTTTTTTATTTTTGTGTTGTGATTATAAATAGATGTGACAGTTTCCGGTTATCCTAAAAATAGGCAACATATTTGGTTACTTGGAACATTTATTGCCTTTAGTTAAAAAAATATTATTCTCTAATCATATTTCATTATGCCATTGCATGTTTTCTAATTCTGCTTCATTGAAATATATTTTTGGGTTTGTTTTGAAATTTTAGAGCCTAAGAGTATGCACTAACAAATATTAAAATTCAATTATGAAGGGATAACATAATCTGGTAGCAGTAAATCTATTAAAATATTATAAAATTGTGTAGAACATCTTCAAAATACGATTTGTAAAAATTTGTTGTGCCTAAAAGTAGGCACCATAAATATCAACCTTTAGTTAAAACCAGCAAACTTGATTCAATAACATTTGGTTTGTTGAAATAATACAAGCTTCGGTTTAATATTATTTATTATTATTTTTTTGTGCCTAAAAGTAGACAATAACAATTTTAAAACTTGAATATTGACGTGAAATTAATACATAATGTGTCCTATCCATGCCCCTATATATTATCCTTATATATTACAAAATTATCCTACACCTTTTTAAATACAAAAGGATTAAAATTTTTATAGAGCCTAAAAATAGTCACCAAATCTTAAAAATTAATACATAATGTGTCCTGTCCATACCCCCATATATTATCCATATATTACAAAATTATCCTACACCTTTTTAAAAACAAAAGTATTAAAATTTTTATAGAGCCTAAAAATAGTCACCAAGTCTTAAAAATGTAATTAGGACCAGAAAAAGTCAATCAGTGAACTTAATTGTATAAGAAGTCCCAAAAATTAGCTACAACTTTAACAATTATGTTCTGGAATCCAGATTTCTCTAATTTTCTACCTAAAAGAAAAAAATAAAATTCTTTAGTACCAGCAAACATAACCCAGTATCCGCTATTCTAGTAAACTAACACACAATTATCTTTGAACTATAATATTTTTTATATTTTGGTGCTCCCGAAAGTATGCAACAAAATACATAAAAGTTCAATTATGAAAATTATATAGAACCTAGGCGTCATTATAGTATACAAATACCATTAAATTATATTCCACATGTTCGTATAATGATTTATTCATATTTGTGGTGCCTAAAAGTAGGCACCAAAAATTAGAAAAAAATTTAATGCCCGAATACATAATCTAACATTCCTCCTATTATTAAAATTCCAATCAATTAACCATCATATCTACAAATAGCTATTTAGAATATTGTTGCTGCCTAAAAGTAGGCACCAAAAATTAGAAAAAAACAAATCAATTATTACCGAAACAGATAATTTAAAATTATTTCAATGACAAAAATACCAAAAAACCATCCATAAGATTTTCCCGCATTTGCAAAAATTGTTTGCCTAAAAGTAGGCATAAAAAATTATAAATTCAATTAGGACCATAACACATAACCGAACATCTCTTGTACCATTAAACGGCAAATAAAATATAAGGCAGATCTACGAGTTACGAGATTTTATATTTTTTGTGTACCCAAAAGTATGCACCAAAAACTATTTAATTTTACAAGGAAATTATATATCACAGATTAGAATTGGGGTTTATTATATACTCTGGTTCCTAAAAGTATGCACCAAATGTTATTAAAATTCAATTTTGCCCCGACAACAAATCTCAACCTATTTAATTCTATGAAAATATCATAAAGGAATTCATCTTATCATTGAATTTGGATTTTTATATATTTTGGAGCCTAAAAATATGCACCAACAAATTATTAAAAATTCAAGTTTGGCCATGAAACAAATTCAAAAGCATTTAATACTATTAAATACGATAAAATTATTTATCACTGATTCGAATTGGGATTTGGAACATTTTTTGGTTCCTAAAAGTAGGCAACAAAAATTTGAAAAATGTGATTATGCCCCCACAACAAATCTCAACCAATTTAATTCTATGAAAATATCATGAAAGTATTCATTATATCATATAATTTGGATTTTTATATTCTTGGCGCCTAAAGGTATGCACCAACAATTATTTAAAAAAATCAATTTTGGCCATTAAACAAATTTAAAAGCATTAAAAACTTCAAAACCCATCAAATTATTTATCACAGATTCGAATTGGGATTTTTAACATTTTTGTTTCCTAAAAGTAGGCAACAATAACATCTAACATAGATTCGAATTATGGTTTTTTTTACACTATCGGCCACTAAAAGTAGGCAACAAAAATTACTAAAATTCGATTAGGACCAGAAACAAATCCTGACATATTTAATTCTATGAAAAGTCCACAAAACTATTCATCATATCATCGATCTACGATATTTTATATGTTTTAGCACCAAAAAGTAGGCACAAACATTTTTGGATTTCGATTACGTTCCCAAAACCTATTCATAAAACCTTAATTGCTATTATAATCCAAAAATGATCAATTACAGATTCGAATTGGGATTTCTAACCTTTTTGGTGCCTAAAGGTAGGCAACAAAAAATTATCATAACCAGAATAATAGTCCCAACTAAATTCGATCCATAAAAATATCACAAAATTGTTTATCAAATATTCGAATTAAGATTTTTTAGATTTTTGGCGCCTAAAAGTAGGCACCAAAAATTTTTAATTTTTGATTATGACCCGAAACAAATCCCCGAAAACTTTAGTTCTATTAAAACGTTAAAAACCGTTAACCATTTTTTTCTAATTTCAATTTCTTAAGATTTTGCGCCTAACAGTAGGCACCAGAAAATATTTAATTGCGATTATAAGACGAAAAACGTTTCCAGTTTCATCAATTTTATTAAAACCTGCCACCAAATTATCGACCTCACTATTGCACATTAAATTCTCCCATACAAATATCCTTGAAAACCCCTTACCTATTTCTAGGCACCTATTATATTTCCTTACTAATATTTATTCCGCCAAAAGACTGATCATAACTAACTACGTTTCAAGTAACTTCATGTTTCATAAATTCGAATTATACAATTCTTCCTACAAAGACGACGACGACATGTTCTCGCACATTCACGTTTGCCAAGCACGTACACTGTGGGTGGGAAGTTGGTTGGCTGGCTGGGTGGTTGGACTGGCACTTTGTTTATTCAACCAAAAACTAGGAACAACAGTTGTTTGCTCTGCACAATGCAACTCAAACATACACACACACAAATATTGACATTTTTCACAAAATGTATTTGTTGCATTGTCAGCAAACAGAAACACTCACACACACACTAACACGGAATTGAAATGCATTTCATTTGTTTGTTTGCTCGCTGTTTGTTTTAAAGGCCAACCGCTGGCTGTCACTATGGGTAACGCGCGACTAACCCGCCAACTGTTGTCGCACACCACACCATACAGCGCACGTAATGTCTTAATAAATATGAAGGAATGGCGCGCGAACATGTTTAAAATGCATAACAATGTAACTGGGTGAGAATTTAGTTTTCTAAGCAGGAAATATGACAGCTTTGAAAATAAAAATTGGAAAATAATTCTTACAGGAAATATTTAAATTAAAATTTGGAGTAGTTTATTTAAGAGAAAATATGGATTTTTTCGATGAAAAAATATTTAAAAAGTTTTAATTGAAAATTTTCTGAGTATAACAGTTTGTATAACAGTTAATGGCAAACCAAAAAGGTTTAAATTAAAGAAACATGCTATATTTGGTACAAATACCAAATATTTTAACATAAAATGTGATTTTTGTGAGTATAACAGTTTGTATAACACTTTCCATAACTGTTATAATTTTCCCAAAAACACCAGATTTCGTGTTTTATTGTTAATTTTGATATACTGGCACATTTCAAGATTCAAAAACTTTTCGTAGAAGAATTTTCTGTGCTATTTCGTGAGTATAACAGTTACAATTTATAATTTTTTACCACCTATGACGGTTCAAAAAAGGTTTTAAATAAGGAAAAATTATATATTTAGTATGCATTAGCATTATTTTAAAATTTGGAAAACATTTTTCTGAGTATAACAGTTTGTATAACACTTTTTATAACTGTTATAATTTTCTCAAAAACACCCTATTTCGTGTTTTAAGCTTAATTTTGACATATATGCACATTTCATGATGCAAAAACCTTTCGTAACTGTTGTTTTTGGTGCTATTTTGTGAGTATAACAGTTTAAATTCTAATTTTTATCAGCTTCAAATGAATCAAAAATTAATTGAAATAAGAAAAAAATGTGTATTTAGTAGAAATTATCATTATTTTAGCATCAAACACACATTTTTGTGGGTATAACAGTTTGTATAACACTTTCCATAACTGTTGTAATATTCGGAAATGTGACAAAGTTGTAATGTTTAGCCTTATTTAGCTATATTGAGACATTGTCTGAAAATTCAAGTTAAAACCATATTTGTAATTTTTTACTAGTATAACAGTTTATTTGTATAGGTTTTGAAAATTCAAAGGGTTTAGAATACTGAAAATTATTAAATTTAGTAAAAATTTTTATTATTTTTAGCACTGGAACACATTTTTGTGAATATAACAGTTTGTATAACACTTTCCATAACTGTTATAATTTTCCCAAAAGAACCAAATTTCTTGTTTTAAGCCTAATTTTAATACATTTTGCACATTTCAAGATTCGAAAACCTTTTGTAACAGCTGTTTCTGTGCTATTTTGTGAGTATAACAGTTTAAGTTCTAATTTTTAACAACTTATAATGGTCCAGAAAAGTGTATAAGGTTTATATTGAGTAGAAATTATCAATATTTCAACATTAGAACACATTTTTGTGAGTATAACACTTTGTATGACACTTTACATAACTGTTATAATTTTTTCAAATATCGCAGAATTCATGCATTTTTCCTTATGTCGCTATATTGAGGCATTGAACATTTCTTAAAACGACAATAACAATATTTTCTGTGCTATTTTAGTAGTATAACAGTTTAAATATTTGACTTTTTACAGCTACAAATCATCCAAAATGGTATTATTTTAATGAAAAATGTGCATATTTAGTAGAAATAATTATTATAGTAGCTGAATGTGTTATATTTGTGAGTATAACAGTTTGTATAACACTTTATATGATATAGATTCCCCCGAAAAGTCCTGGATTTCGCATATTTAGTTTTATTTTGACATATTTAAACATTTTAACTTTCCAAAAAACCTGTAGTAACAATATTTTTTGTGCAATTCTTGATAGTATAACAGTTTAAATTTTAGATTTTGCAGCATCAGATAATCCAAAAAATGTGTTATTTAAAGAAAAATGATATATTTACTAGAAATAAGTAATATTATAGCTAAATTTTGTGATTTTTATCGAGTATAACAGTTTGTATAACACTTTTTTATAACTGTTATAAATACCCAATAACGTAAGATTTTAAAAATTTGCCTAATGTTTGATATTTTTACACATTGAAATATTTTTAGCATTTAAGTATAAGAGTTTTTTCGCCAGTATAACAGTTTTGTTTAATAAAAATGCTCATTATTTTTTCAGAAAAATAAGTTATTTTTATTTAAAACAAGGTATATGCATAATAAAATTAGTTAAAATCAATTTAGTATAATATTTTTTATTTTTGTTAGGGTTTTCTTGTAGTATAACAGTTAAAATTTAGATTTTTGAGAGATTTGTATGATCCAAAATTTGTTTCTTTTGTTCAAAATGATCATATCTTGCAGTGATTGTCATTATTTTAGCTTTTTAACCAATTTTCACAAGTATAACAGTTTGTATAACAGTTTCCAAAACTGTTATAATTTTCGGAAAAATTCCAGATTTCGTATTTTTAGCCTAATTTTGATATATTTACACAGTGGAACCATCTAAAATACCTAGTATAACAGTTTTTCTTGTGTATAACAGTTTTGATTTTTTACAAGTTTCCATAATTTTTCATAAAAATTGTTTCAAGTCTTCGAAAATAAGGTATTAGAGCAGTTTCGAACGTCAAACCCACCTCCATGGCTTTATTATTGAATTGTTTCATTTATTTTTTAATTGCTTTTAAATAAGAAAAAAATATTGAAATTATTCACACCATTTGACACCCAATATCGCCACAGATATCCCACTGACAACAATAATAACAATAACGACAACGAATTTAATGTGTTTCATAAATTATAATCTATGGCTAATTAATAATATTGAATAGACGTGGCGAAATCCAGTTGACCTCTCTCGCATTCCCTCTATTTGCCTCCGGCTCCATTATGGGAAATGTGATTTACACACAAATCTACCCGCGGATTGTCAATAACCTTGTGGTGACTGTTGTTTTTATTAACTTTCCTCCTCACTTCAATTGTGCAAAAGTGCAATTTAATGCAGCTGGTTTTTATACTCTATCCTAGTCCATTTACAATTTTTTTATTTAATTTTATTTATATCTTTGTTGTTATAGTTGTGATTTCCTATCTCTCGACCAATGGTCAGCGGCAGCAGCAGTCCAGCACGCCGAACAGTAATTGAATATTGGTTCAAAAAAACGTATGGCGGCAACAGGCGACATTCGCCAATCAGTTCAATGGCTGTTAAATGTGTTTTCAGTGGTTTTTGTTGCTGTTGTTGGAATTGTTGTTCATTCTGACTGTTTTCAATACTTTGGGTGGTTTAGTCATTTTCCATACGAAACAGAACACTTGTCGTGAATTGCCATTTTTTGTGTGAAATGGAACTGGTTTTATGGCTGGAATTTGTGTCGCTTTCCGACATATTCCTTCTCCTCCCTACTTAGACCATATTTTTTTAAAAGTGAATTTTATTTCAAAATAAATTCTATAAAGGTCAATTCCGGACATCCAGCAGATATACATGCAGCTCAGCCAAATTTATACCAGAATTTATTATCCCACATTATAACCTCAACAGTTGATTAACCCATTGTTTTGTTTATTTTCAATTTCAGGTAATTCTCATTTGCATATTACAAAACAAAATTAAATTAAATTTATATTTTTGGAACTCACTCAGGTAAGACGTAATGAATAAAAAAAGAAAAATATATACATGTCCGCCCGTCCCTCCGTCTGCCTTTCCATGTTAAATTGTAAACAAAGTACAGGTCGCATTTTTGATTCGAATTGGATGACATTTGGCACAGGTCATTTATTTGGCCCAAGGACGAAAAAATCGGCTGATTTAGGTAAATACTGCACCAAAGTCCCTATATATCCTTAAATGTTCACGAAATTTGGCATATGGCACTAAATTAAGTCTAGATCGCTGCGGGTTAAATTTCGTGAAATCGGTTCAGATTTCGATATACCTCCCATACATATTTTCCTCCGATTTTAGGTAAATAGTGCACCAAAGTCCCTTTATATCCTTCCATTAGCACGAAATTTGGCATAGCGTACTGAATGAAGTCTAGAGTGATATGTGTTAAGTTTCGAGGAAATCGGTTCAGATTTCGATATAGCTCCCATATATTTTTTTATCCGATTTTATGTAAATGGTGCACCAAAGTCCCTATATCCTTGGATTTGCACGAAATTTGGCATAGCGCACTAAATTAAGTCTAGAACCCTGCGTGTAAAATTTCGTGAAAATCGGTTCAGATTTCAATATAGCTCCCATATATATTTTCGTCCGATTTTAGGTAAATAGTGCACCAAAGGCCCTTTATATCCTTCGATTTGCACGAAATTTGGCATAGTGCTCTGAATGAAGTCTAGAGTGATATGTGTTATGTTTCGAGAAAATCGCTTCAGATTTCGATATAGCTCCCATATATATTTTCCTCCGATTTTAGATAAATAGTGCACCAAGGTCCCTTTATATCCTTGAATTTGCACGAAATTTGGCATAGCATGCTGAATTAAGTCTAGAGTAATATGTGTTAAATTTCGTGAAAATCGGTTCAGATTTCGATATAGCTCCCATATATATTTTCATCCGATTTTATGTAATTCGTGCACCAAAGTCCCTTTATATTCTTCGATTTGCCCGAAATTTGACATAGAGCTCTGAATGAAGTCTAGAGTGATATGTGTTAAGTTTCGAGAAAATCGGTTCAGATTTCGATATAGCTCCCATATATATTTTCGTCCGATTTTATGTAAATGGTGCACCAAAGTCCCTATATAGCCCTGGATTTGCAAGAAATTTTGGAATGGTGTACTGAATGAAGTCTAGAGTGGTAGGTGTTAGATTTTGGGAAAATCGATTCAGATTTAAATATAGCTCCCGATTTTATGTCAATGGTGCGCCAAAGTCCCTATTTATCCTTCGATTTGCACGAAATTTGGTATATCGTATTAAATTGGGTCTAGAATTATGTGTGGTAAGTTTCGTAAAAATCGGTTCAGATTTCGATATAGCTCCCACATATACATATATTTTTTTCCATAAATTTGTCCCATGGTATGCAGACTACTCTAAATCTACCCGAATGAAATTAAATTTAGCATAGGGAGCATTGAGGTAACATTGACATGCAATTGTAAGGATACATATGTACAATATACCCAAGTGGTGAAGGGTATCATATAATGGGCCCAGTCCGACTTTACTACTTTCCTCACATACAAACATCCACACATTTCCTAAAAATATTTTTTCAAAATATCGAAGTATTTGTCTTTTAATTTTTATTATTTATTTGAAATAAATCCAACCAAAATTTAAAATTCTCAAAATTATTCCCCTGCTTATATTCCAATTTCCGATTCAATATGGCGTAAGAGCTAGGATACGTTTTGGCTGCTGGAGAGGATAGTTTCCTGGAAAATATAAAAGGTATTGAAAATAAATTATATAGAGAATCGTATTTAAAGGGAGTATTACCCATTCCTCACAAAATCGTATATAAAATCCGTGTAAAGCTTTATAATACCCAACTCATCCTGCGACAGATCCTCATTGGGCCTGTGGTTCCAATTGAAAAGATATTGCAAGTCATCCATGTGTTCCACACGATCTAAGAATAAATAAATATATTTTTAAAAACCTCCCTTCAGATTTTTTTCTTTCACAAATATTACCCTTCCTATTCGGAAAATCCTTGTCCACCTCCAAGGATTTCCCTTGATAACGAAATTCATAGAAATATACCTCCGCACCCTTCTCGCTGGCCAACTGCCCAGTGCGATGTGCCCCAAAGCGTATCAATGAATCGGAAAATAAATCACACAACCTATCATAATCTTCGGCTGATAATCTCGTAGAGCCATTGAAGTAGTAATCCCTTATCCTTTGACTAATATCCTTGCTGTGCGGCCAATTTTCATAACCAAAAATCCGTGGAGCCAAGGTCAAGAAATTTTCCTCAAATTCTGATTTTAGTTTCTCATCCGCTAAAATATCCTTGGAGGACGAACAAAATTCACCATTTGTATAACCAATTAGTAGAGGAATTTTCAATTCCTTTAGATCCTTTAAGGACTTGTAAAAATCCTCTACCAAAAATCTTTCCTGGCCAAAATCCTTTTCTACCACTGGAAGCCATAAATAAATGGGATTGTCTTTACCAAAATCAAACATTTGCCTCAAGGTTCCTGATATTTCCTTGCCCGAGAATTGTGAGAGGCAGGCCAAGATATCTTCACCCTTGGTAACCTTATAGTCAGGAATTTCCAGCCTTTGCATTTCTGTTACATCCTCAAATCCCGAACAATTCAATCTCTTGGCCTGCCTTATGGCCAAATATTTCTGATCCCCTTGTGGCATTACAATTTGAGGTGGCATGGAACCACTCATCATGATGGCTTTGTGGAAAAGGCCCTTAGACATGGACGATACTAAATATAATGATACACTTAGTGCCCCAGCACTATAACCCATTAGAGTGATATCCTGAGGATTTCCACCAAAATTTGCAATATTACGTTGCGTCCATTGCAGAGCTAAAATTTGATCCTTGAGCCCAGCATTACCGGGGACCGAAGATGAACCTAAATTCAGAAAACCCAAGGTACCCAAACGATAATTAAATGTCACCAACACAATGTCCTTTTGCATTAGATAGCCGGGTTTCAGCCATCTGGAGCTGCCAAGATAAAGGCCACCAGGATGGATCATCACCATAACGGGAAGGGGTTCGGAGGGATGGAGCTGGAAAAAATAAAATTTAGGTTAGAAAAAGGAAGGATATTCTAGAAGACCTATTGGAAGTTTCTTTAGATTGTAAATCCTCTTCTTAGCATACCCAATAAGGAGCTTCTATATACAGAGGAATACCAGAAGGACCTTCTATACACAAAAGAATCCCTGAAGGGGTCTCCATGGATAAAATACACTCTTATATAAATAAGTCATAAACATAAGGGTCTTCGGCAATCTCTGGAACTTCCAATACTCACATTCTTGGTGTAGACATTTAAATTTAAACAATCTTCCGAAGCATTGGTCGCTGTTATTGAATGACATTCGTATCCTTCGTACATGGCTTCATATACGCCCTCGAATCGCTCGGCTCTCTGTGGATCCTAAAATAAATTAGTAGAGAGAAATCTTAAAAACATCCGGGCTGAATAAGGTTTTCTGTGCAATATCTATAATTCAGCATTGCTTAATACGCATTTTTATAGTAATTCAGCAACGCTGTATAAGGTTTTTGATGGAAAATTGTTAATACAAACAAGCTTAATAAGATTTTTGGTAGGAAAACTTTAATTCGCCTCAGCTGAATAAGGCTTTCTGTGGGAAATTTTCAATTTAGCATTCCCAAATAAGTTTTCCGTTGGGAAATATTCCATTCAGCCCAGCTGAATAAGTTGTTTAGTGCGAAATCTTTTATTCAGCCCAGCTGAATATGTATTCCGACAAAAAGTCTTTAATTCAGCGTCTCTGAATGTAGTTTTTAGTAGGACATTTTTCATTCAGCTTGGCTGAATAAAGCATCTGTTGAAAAATCTTCAATGTAACCCTGCTGAATATGGTTTTCTGTTGTAAATCTTCAATTCAACATAGCTGAATATGCTTTCCTGTTGGAAATATTCAATTCAGCATAGCTGAATATGCTCTTCTGTAAGAAATCTACAATACAGCCAAGCTAAATTAAGTTCTTATTAACCTGAATAAGGTATTTGGTAAGAAATCTCAATCAATTCAGTTTAGCTGAATAAAGTTTGTTGTTTGAAATCTTCAATTAGTCATAGCTGAATATGATTTCCTATAAGAAATCTACAATTCAGCCAAGTTGAATCAAGTTTTTACTTACCTGAATAAGGTATTTGGTAAGAAATATTTCTTCAAGTTTTGCTGAATAAGTGTTAGTGTTTGTATTTCACATATAAGCTTAGCTGAATAAGGTTTTTGGCAAATATTCTTCAATTCAGCCCATCTGGATAAGGTTGTCTGTTGGAATTCTTCAATTCAGGATAGCTGAATATTCTTTTCTGTAGCCAAGCTGAAATAATTTGTTTTACCTGAATAAGGTATTTGATAAGAATATTCGTATAAATGTTGCTGGTATTTCACATATAAGCTTAGCTGAATAAGGATTTTGGAAAAAATTCTTCAATTCATCCCAGCTGAATAAGGTTTTCTGTTGGAAATCTTCAATTTAGCATAACTGAATATGCTTTTCTGTAAGAAAACTACAATTCAGCATAGCTGAATTAGCTTTTCGTTAACCTGAATAATTTAATTCATTTAAGTTTTGCTGAATATGTGTTCATGTTAGTATTTCACATATAAGTTTAGCTGAATAAGGTTTTTGGCAGCAATTCTTCAATTTAGATTAGCTGAATATTATTTTTTGTAAGAAATTTTCAATTCAGCGTAGCTGAATATGATTTTCTGTAGGAAATCAGCAATTTAGCTTAGCTGAATCAGGTTTCCAGAGGAAATTATTTAATTCTGTTTAGCTGAATATGATTTTCCGTAGGAAATCTACAATTTAGCTAAAGTTTGAATGTGGTTTTCAGTGAGAAACTTGAGTTTAACTTAGCTGAATAGAGTTTCCGTTCCGCTGAATTCAATATTTAATGACTTACCCTAAATCTCAATTCTCCCACGGGTGCTTTGGCATATTGAATACCCAAAAATGCTGCAAATGTTTCATTTGCCAAATTTTGTTTTTCCACACCGACAATGGTGCCCTTGAAATCTTCGCTGTTTATTTCCACCGCAGGTCTTTCTGAGGCCCAAATTAATATTGGTTTTATAATAAAAATTAGGCTCCAGATTTGTAAAATTGTCAGCATCGTTTCTTTTCTAATATTTTTCTAATGCAACTTTTCCAGCAAATTTCGTGATGAAGACTGACAGATCGATCATCAGACCTTATGCGGAATTTCATATCATATTTTCCGGGGGAGTATTTGTTTTCAAATGCCATATCCATTGGAACAAGTCTTATCATGTATTTATTTACCCAGTTCATTTACTCACACACCCGCAAACACTTCATAAATATCGAAATATGAGGTTC
Source organism: Musca vetustissima (assembly GCF_032173495.1). Lineage (NCBI taxonomy): Eukaryota > Metazoa > Arthropoda > Insecta > Diptera > Muscidae > Musca > Musca vetustissima. The sequence goes on along the minus strand of NW_026877444.1, from coordinate 5,766 downwards.
CATTTGTTTATTTAGTATTCGGTTGATTGTTGTTGTTACGGCTGCTGCTGATGTTGTTGTTGCCTTTAATAATGAAACAATTAAATGCTAATAAAACTTTCATCACGCTCCTCCAATCATGGCAAAGCCAACACACTGCCATTGCCATTCCTCCTCGCTGAGATCGGACAAACAAACCGATATCTGTAGTGAATGCTCTTATTTCTGTTGTTGTGTGTGAGTGTATGTATGTGTGTGTGTCTTAGTTGAAATTGCAATAAAAACAACAAGTCAATGTTTATTTAAACTTTTTTCATTTTTGAAAATGTCTTAATTGACGACCATTCAATATTGGAAATTGTTTATAGGCCATAAAATAAACATTATAAATCAATATTGAGTACAGATAAAATAAAAAAGGGGGATTCACAGGGTATGATATGGATCCGTGAATAATATGAATCATCAGGCATCGAGGAAAATATCGCTTTAAAAATCCCTACAAAATAATATCCCTTCCCTCTAATAATAAATATCTCACCCTGTGAACCCCCTTATCTAATTTTTCTCTAATTTTATTAAATTGTCTTACCTGTTGTTTGTAAATTGTCATATAACAGTGATAATTTATTTAGAAAACACACACACACAACTTATATTGACATCTTTGTAATTGCCCAACATACCCCATACCTTTACGGTTCGTACCTGTGTAAAACAAATCTCTTATATTATAGACAAAATAACAACAACAAAGTCTATGGCAAAATGCGTCACATCATACACATAAGATTTATGCAGATGCAGGGCTATGGGAGGAGAATTTCTGCTATTGAATTAATAATAACCCACAAAACATACTATTCAGCCATGCTGAATTAAAGAATTTGTATCAAAAATTGTATTCAGCCAAACTGAATTGAAAATTATCCAACGAATACTCAATTCAGCTAAGCTGCATTGAACATTTAGCACTGTAAATTACATTCGGCTATGCTGAATTGAAAAATTACCAACAAAAACCAAATTCAGCTTATCTTAATTTCCGATTTTCCATCGGAAACCATATTCAGCTGAGCTGAATTGAAGATTTTGCACCGAAACATTTATTTCACAGGGCTGAATTGAAAACTTCCCACTGAAAATCGTATTCAGCTATGTTGAATTGTAGATTTCCTATAGGAAACCATATTCAACTGAGCTGAATTGAACAATTTCCAAACGAAATCAAATATAGCTTAGCATAATTAGAGAACTTCCACAGGAAACCATATTCAGCTGAGCTGAATTGATGATTTTGCGCCGAAACATTTTTTCACTGAACTGAATTGAAGATTTCGCGCTGAAAATCGTGTTCAGCTCAGTGGAATTGAAGCTTTCCTATAGGAAACCATATTCAGCTGAATTGAATTGAAAAATTTCCTACCAAAATCAAATTTAGCTTAGCATAATTGCAGATCTTCCACAGGAAATCATATTCAGCCGCGCTGAATTGAAGATTTTGCATCGAGATTTTACACAATAGACCTTATTCAGCCGGTCTGAATGAAAGATCTCCCTCAAGAATTTTTTTTCAGCCCCGCTGAATTTGAAAATTCCATTCGAAACCCTTATTTATCTGGACTGAATTTGCAAATTTCCTACCGAAAACTCTATTCAATTGAGCTGAATTGCAGATTTCTTACCCAAACCCTAATTCACCTGAGCTGCATTGCAGATTTCTTACCCAAAACCTAATTCAGCTGGGCTGAATTGCAGATTTCTTACCCAAAACCTAATTCAGCTGGGCTGAATTGCAGATTTCCTACCAAAAACACTATTCCGCCATGCTGAATTGCAGATTTCTCATAGAAAATTTAATTCAGCAGAGCTGAATTGCAGATTTCTTACCCAAAATTCTTTTCGCCATGCTGAGTTGAAGTTACTCACACAAAACTTTATTAAGCTGGGCTGAATTTCCGATTTCTTACCCAAAACCTTATTCAGCTGGGTTGAGTAACAGATTTCTTACCAAAACCCCTATTCCGCCATGCTGAATTGCATATTTCTCATAGAAAATGTTATTCAGCTGGGCTGAATTGCTGATTTCTTACCCAAATTTTTATTCAGCTGAGCTGAATTACAAATTTCTTACCAAAAATCCTATTCCGCCCTGCTGAATTGCAGATTTCTTATAAAAAACCCAAAAAACAAAAACCTGAGCTGGGCTGAATTATAAATTTCCTACCGCAAATCCTATTCAGCTAAGTTGAATTTAAAATTTTAAAATGAATATCTTAATAAATTGGGGAGAAAAACATTTCTGAATCCTTGTTTTTACACCCTCGACCGAGACGACCTTACTATTTGATTCATCTTCATCACTCTTTAATGTGCAATAAATGTGGTCCCATCTTCATCACATCTCACCAATGCAGTATTACCTACTGCTGCAGTGCTGTTTGCTGGGATTCTAATGTGGTGCTGTGGGCCACAACTACCATCACCCCTTCTGCCTCCTGCCACCATCTCTTGCTTCCTCATTCATAATCCTCTTTTTTGTGAATTATGTTCGACAACATGTTTAGCTAATTATAATTTTCATTTCACTTGAAATGACGAAAAGGGAAGGGAAAGGCACACACACTCACTGAAAAAATCTGAACTAATAAATAAAAAATGAAATTATGTTTATTATAGCATTTTCGTTATAAATATTTTATGGGTTTCGACATCTGTCGGACAAATGAAAAATTCATTTACATTATTTTTGTAACAAAAAACAGTATTGAAAGGTAATTAGAAATTTTGAAAAAAAATATAATTAATAAAAGAAATTATAGGTCATCCATAGGTGTGGATTTTATGAAAATATGTTTGAAGGAGTGGATTTTTTTACAGATATTTTTTGTAGCCTACAAACAAAGTGTGGATTTTTAAAAATGTTTTTTGCAGTCTACTAACAAGCTTTGAATTTAAAAATAAATATTTTTGAAATAGTTTTCTTGCCTACCAGAAAGGCGTGGATTAAAAAAAAATAATTTTTGAAATAGTTTTTTTTTTGCTTACCAGACAGGCGTGAATTTAAAAAAAATATTTTTGTAGCCTATCGTCTAGGCGTGGATTTTTGAATACCATTTTTTTGGCCCTTCTAGGTGTTATTTTTTTAAAATTATTTTTATTGCCTATCTTCTAGGCGTGGATTTTTTAAATTATTTTTTGTTGCCTATCTTCTAGGCGTGGATTTTTGAATACTATTTTTTATGGCCCATCTTCTAGGCGATGATTTTTTTTAAATTATTTTTTGTTGCCTATCTTCTAGGCATGGATTTTTTAAATTATTTTTTGTTGCCTATCTTCTAGGCGTGGATTTTTGAATACTATTTTTTATGGCCTATCTTCAAGGCGTGGATTTTTTTTAAATTATTTTTTGTTGCCTATCTTCTAGCCGTGGATTGTCTGAAAACATTTTAATAGTTTCTTTAATTTTTAGCATTTAAAAGGCAGCATATTTTTTAGTTTCCAAGAAAATTATCTGTGTATGTGTATATTTTTCTATTATACACAAGTTTCCTGTTATATCCCACCCACACACACACATAGTTAAGTGAGTTTTAAACGATTATCCCTGGCTAAAATTGGATATCAGTGACACATTGTGTGTCGGTATTGTGTGAGTATCTGGACTTGACGTTCGTTACGGTAGCCAAAAAGGAAAAGATTCCTAGAATAACACACACACATGGACATAAGTAACGAGTCCATACATCGTTTCCGATTTCCGTTGTTGCATTAAAGGCACGTGTTAGGGATGTGTTTTTCCACCGAATAACATGAGTAGATTTGTTCAATGAGATTAACATGAAATCCCCATAGGATTTTGGATCAATAACCGAAGAGGATATTTATTTGAAATATATATTTTTTATACAATAATAAAACTTGGTTGATAGGCTACAAAAAAAATAGTTGCTTAAAATCCACGCCTAGTTAATAGGCTATACAAATGGTTAAAATCCACGCCTAGTTGATAGGCTATAAAAATGGTTAAAATCCACGCCTAGTTGATAGGCTATAAAAATGGTTAAAATCCACGCCTAGTTGATAGGCTATAAAAATGGTTAAAATCCACGCCTTGTTGATAGGCTACAAAAATAGTTGTTTAAAATCCACGCCTAGCTGATAAGCTACAAAAAAGAGTTGTTTAAAATTCACGCCTTGTTGGTAGGCTATAAAAAATATTTTTTTTAAATCCACGCCTAGTTGATAGGCTACAAAAAAGAGTTGTTTAAAATCCACACCTTGTTGGTAGGCTATACAATTTTTTTTTATATGATAGGCTATAAAAATATTTTTTAACAAATCCACGCCTTGTTGTTAGGATTTAAAAAAATTAAATATTATTATTATTTTGAAATCCGCTCCTTTTTAATAGGCTGTAAAAAATATTTTTTTTAAAAAATCCACGCGTATTAATATTCCATTTTTATTTTTAAATCCACCCTTCAAATTCTAACGGAAAAGATCATTTAACATTCACATCATTGCTAGTTTGAAAAGCACTGACTGTGAAAAAAACACATATCCAAACAAACAAGAGCTTCATTGTGGAGAGCATTTCCCTCTCATATGTTCAAGAGAGCTCACACTCTCAGTTCGTTGAGTACTTCCTCCCCCACAACAGTTTCTAACGAAAACAAACGAAACAAACAACACCGGAACTAACCTAATGAGTAGAAGAGAGAGACAGAGATTGTATGTGTGTGTGAGAAAAAGAGTTGTGGTATCATTCGTTGGCGTTCGTTTCAACGGCATCGTACGTAAACATTGTTGTTGTTGGGGTTCTTCTTGTTGATGTTGCTGTTGTTGTGATTATGTATGCCCAATAAACAATATTTAATTGACGTATACAAATGATTAAAAATCAGCTGTTGTTGTTGTTGCTGCTTTGCGGCTTTACTTTGTATTTGCTTTGTTTGATTTTGCTGAGTAGTGATTTTCTTGCCTTTGTGATTTTTTTTTTGTAGTTTGCGTTTTTTTTTCGTTTCATTTCTTTAAGTTCAAGGTTATTAAGGTAATTTTTGCAAAGGCATATTGGAATGGATTAATTAATTAACTAATTTGGAGAGTTCAAAATGTAGGAGTGAAAGTATTTTTTCTCTCTTTTTCAACCACATTCAAATGTTTGGTAAATATGTTGGTTAATAGGTTGGTAAGGTAGACGCTTGGAAAAAGCACGTGTTTATTAGGGGGTAACGACAAGAAAAGAAATTTCTGGAATAAAATAAGAAATAACTATTTCTTTGGACAATTATTTAAAAATTATTAATAAAATAATAACAAATAAAAAAATTAATATAATAAATATTTTTTAACATAAAAAATTATAAACTTCAAAAATCTTATTGGGATTTAAAAAATAAACGAATAAATATTTTATAAATTTTAAACAATATTAAGAAAAAATATTTTCTCTTAAAAATAATAATAAAAAAATATTTTCAAAATTTGCAAAAAATAACTTTTTAATGTAAAAGAAAAATATTCATATATTTTAATATAATACAAAATAAAATAATATAAATGTTAATATAAAACTATTTCTAAAATAAAAAAATAATAAATATATTTTTTTATATATATTTAACAAAAATATGTTTTCATTGCAAAAACTAATCATAAATATAATTTAGAAAAGTAACAAACTCTGAATAAAAATAGCCCTTGAAAAAAATCGACGCCTCTAAGGAGCCCTTTAAAAATATTTAAAAAAAAACACGCCTTCTAAGGAGCCATTCAAAAATATTT
>NW_026877443.1:0-21672 GCF_032173495.1 Musca vetustissima | reverse complement strand
AATATTTCATTCATCTTGTTCATGGTTTAAAATTTAGTTCGTTGTTCAATTGATCCCCATTCAACTCGTTAATATTTCACTACCTAGTTCGTCGATCAATTTGAACTTTTGGTGCTCGGCATATGACTGGTACTAGTTTATTCGTGAACTAATAAATTCCATTGTGACCAAAAAGGGTTTCTCCCTTTTGTGAACTGAAAAATTGGATCATCACGTCTATTTCACCTGTAGCTGCAAACAGTTCAATTTGATTTAGTAGATTTAGTTCATTGTTCAGTAGGTTACCATTGAACTAGTTCATAGTTCAATACCAAGTTCGTCGATCAACTCGAACTTTTGGTGCCCAGCATAAGTGAATACTCCGTTCAGTTAATAAACTGAAATTTAAAGACTAACATTCAATGGAACTAGTTCGTTCTTGAAGTAATAGTCCAAACAGGTTTCTCCGAAAGAAATTGCGCATAAGAAATTAAAAGTAGACATATATTTAGAAATATGAAGATGCATCGGAAATGTCTTTAGATTTTGTATAGACTTTCCGGACTCTACATTTTTGATAAACATTTTGTGAACTGAAAAATTGCATCATCACCTCTATTTTAGCTATAATTCCAAACAGTTCAAGGTTAATTAGTAGATTTAGTTCATTGTTCAAAAGGTTACCATTCAACTAGTTCATAGTTCACTACCTAGTTCGTCGATCAATTCGAAATTTTTGTGGCCAGCATAAATGAGTACTGCGTTCAGTTAACAAACTGAACTTTAAAGACTGGCATTCAATGAAACTAGTTCGTTAGTGAACTAAATAATTCTTTTGTGAAATTGGGACCAATCTGCGTTCTCCGAACGAAATTGCGCATAAAAGTCTAATATTTAAATAAATTTAGAAATATAAAGATGCACGGGAAATATCTTTTGACTTTGTATAGATTTTTTGGAAACTTTACATTTATATTATTTTTTTAACTGTTCCACTGGATCACCACATCTATTTCAACTGTAATTCTAAAGAGTTCAATGTTAGTTAGTAGAGTTGGGTATTTTCGTTCCGAAAGAGTTTGATCTGGGTTGTACGTTCTTAGTAGCGAATTATAAAATAATTATTAGTATTAATCACTGACTTGCACAATTTCAAAGCCTACCATCTTGTCCTATAAAACGATTGTGAAGAATTGCTGAGTTTTTGATCGACATGTGAACTAGTGTCATATATTTGAGTTCAATAATAGAACTATTTTGCTCATTTAGCTCGTAGTTCACTATTAAGATCATTGATACATCAGTCCTCATTGGTCTCGTTTATAGTTCAGTTCGGCCAAAAAAGAAAAAAACTGAACGAAAGTGGGTATATAGTCCACTGACCTAGTTCATACGCTCTTTTGAGAGAATAGTTCAATATAACTTCTTTGTTCGTGAACTTAACAACTCTTTTGTGAACTAGTCGCCTAACAGTGACGCGTTCTCCGAAAGAAATTGATCATAGTGGGTCACCCCACAGACATGTGACATGTTCTCTGATCAAAAATTCGGATAAATATCTGATGTTATTCATTTAGTTCCATATTTCAATCGTTCATTGGTATACATCGGTTAATTCGGCCAATAAACGAGAATGCGTAGATGAACGATTGAATCAAAAGGAACTGGGTGAATGGAAGCAAAAGGAACTCGGTAAAAGAAATTACCTGACCTAATACCCATCGTTCCTTTTGCAATAAGAAAAAAAGCAATGATAAGCAGTTTGTGTTGAAGTACTTCCCTGGTAACTCACTCAAGACCAGTGAACCATTTAAACTCTGTGAAACATTGGGAAGCTAGTGAACCATTGTAGAGAGCTGATGAACCATCATTGAACAACTAAAGGATTGTATCGGAAGTTACCACCATTATCTGCATGAAGGTTTTGAATTACAATCCTTGAAAACTAGAGTTGGGTCGTCCCAACGAACTTGTTCATTGTAACTATTCCTATAACGAAACGATAGAAACTAGACCCAGTTTTTAGTTCCATTTACTAAACTCGTTCCTATATTCTTCATTCCTTCTCGTTCGTTTTTGAGATGCTGATACATTGTTAAAAATATGTAAACATATACTCTTTTATTATAGTGTAAATCTTAAAATTATTTATGAAAATAAAATGATTATCGTCCTGCAGCTGAAATCTGTAGCATCTGCGTATACTACTAAATATAAATTAACTAAAAACAACTAGAATTTCTTTCCATTTTTACTCAATTTGTTTACTTTTTTAATCCTTCAACGAATCAACACGAAATTGTGCGAACGAAAATAACGATGAAAGAGAGAGATTCCAAGGAACTATCTAGGAATGAGAACCAAATTAGGGAACTAGTTCCTAATTAAAAAATAAACAAAAAATATCAATCCAATCCATGGTCTAGATGACCAACTCTATTAGAAACTATCGGAGGAACACTGAAACAATGAAAACTATTGAACTGTATTTAACTGGTTAATAACTCATGAACTATTGATGAGCTGGTGAATCATTTGGGAACTTTGTGAACCATTTACAAACTAGTGAACAATTTGAAATATGTAGAACTTATTTGGGAACTTTGTGAGTCATGTTGAACTAGTACACCATTGTTACGCTAGTGAACTGTTGCCTTAATAAGAAATGGTTTGAAAATAATTCAATGTCAGTAAACCTCTAAAAGAGTATTACCCAGGGTTTAGAAATTTTACCTATTTAAAATTTTCCAATTTAAGATTATCTTAACAATAATTTGTGAGCCACTTGATGACCAGGTGAACATTTTGTGTTCTGCAATTGAAATGTTATATCAAGTATGAACTTTTAAACGTTTCTAAATCTATAGAACCAATATTGAATTTAGAATTTTTTTGAGCAGATTAGAAAGTAGTCGAACATTGTAAAACGAGAGGTGAGCTTGGACAGAACTGAACCAGTGAAACATTTGGCATGGACAGAACTGAACCAGTGAAACTATTGGCATGGTGAACTAGTGAAACATTTAGATTTTTTTGAACAGTTTAGAAAGTAGTCGTACATTGAATAACTAGTGGTGTGTTTGGAGGAAACTGAATCAGTGAAACATTTGGCATGGACAGAACTGAACCAGTGAAACATTTGGCATGGTGAACTAGTGAACCATTTATATATATATATATATATATATATATAGTTGAACATTGTAAAATGAGTAGTGAGCTTGGACAGAACTGAAGCAGTGAATCATTTAGGAACAATTGAACAGTGAACCCTTTGTTGATTATTGCATTTTTGCAGAGTTATTGCTGGTTGTATGAACAATTGATTAAAAGAAGTGTGGCTGCCCATAGGACAGTTAGTGAACCAATTGGAAATTTGTAAATACAAAATGGAGTCTCAATCATGAGTTAGATTGCGAATAATTGGTCATTTTCTAAAGTTGGCAACTAAGGGTGGCAAAACCTCTAATGAACTATTGAACCTTTATTAATCAGTGAACTTTTAGAGAACTATTGAACCAGTTATAAACTAATGGTTAATTTAACCATGGGTACAATTATGGATGTTGGTGAGCTTTTGCGGGTCGTGAGATAGGTTTCGAATCATTGGTAAACTAGAGAACTATTTACAAAAAATATGGATTCAGTTATCCATCCCCCTTTAAATTTAGAATATAAATTACATTTGTATCGTTTAAGATAGAACACCGAATATGGAACTAGTTGATATTACCAAATTTAGATATAATAGTATCTGTGAAAGTATATTTTATCAGATATTTGTCGTCTTCTCTATATATAAAAAAATACATAACGGTATTTTTTACATCGACGAAGTAAGATATACTCTGTGAATGATTCAGTGGGTTTTGATAAAATCTTATTTGATTCAAGGATGGAACACTTATTTTGAATATTCTTAAAATATAATTTTTCTGAATTTATTTCGAACTACTTTCAAATTTTATATTACATTTTAAATGCCTCTATGCATGTTTTGAAGAATTCGGTGCTTGTACCCTTTAGATGAAGACTAGCCTTGGATTCCTCCGTATTAATGAATAACTATGAGGGCTTTTCTGAGTAGATGGGGAACTCAGAGGTCTACTCCGTATGCAAAGTCCATTAAGCTCCTCTCTGTATAGAGAAATACCACTTATTATTATCGGTACAGATGAATAACGCATAGGTCATCTCTTTATACAAGTGAAGACCTCTGAGGACTTCTCGGTGTAAAAGAAAATTTCTGAGACATTCCCTGTTTAGATAAAGACCTCTGAGTTTATCTCTATATAGATGAATGTCTCGTCGGTCTTCTCCGTATAGAAAAATACCTCTGACTACTATTTTTATACCCTCCATCATAGTATGGAGGATATATTAGTTTTGTTTTTCCGTTTGTAACGCATCGAAACAATCATTTCCGACCCTATAAAGTATATATATTCTTGATCAGCGTAAAATTCTATGACGATTTAGCCATGTCCGTCTGTCTGTTGTAATCACTCTAGCGTCTAAACGAATTGAGGTAGAGCCTCAGGCATGACAAGTTCGAAAATGGGCTATATCGGCCCACGTTTAGGCATAGCTCCCATATAAGGGTACCCCCCAAATTTCGATATTTTGGGGTTCTTGAGCGTGTTTTTCAACCGAATTCGCTGAAATTTGGTACTTTGAGTTCTTATTGGGTAGCAAATCTGCCCACTAAAAATTATAAATATAGATTCATTTTTTCGGACAGCCCCCATATAAGGGTACCCCCCAAATTTCGATATTTTGGGGTTCTTGAGCGTGTTTTTCAACCGAATTCGCTGAAATTTGGTACTTTGAGTTCTTATTGGGTAGCAAATCTCCCCACTAAAAATTATAAATATAGGTCAATTTTTTCTGGTACCCCCCATATAACGGTACCTCTCAATTTTCCGTATTTTGGGGTTCTTGAGCGCGTTTTTCTACCGAATTCGCTGAAATTTGATACATTGATTTATATAACCGGTTTGTGGAAATGTCGACATAGGTCCACTTTTTGATATTTTCCCTATATTTTCATTTCAAGTACCTGTCAGTATATCTATGGTGGAGGGTATACGAACTTAACGCTTTTTCACTTGTTTAATTTTGTAAAATGCTGTACATTTGTTATCTTTGATGAAAGTGTGTACAATTGTTTGCCGCTATTTCCATTCTAATAATTTCAACTGAAATCTGGAATGGTGTCTTGTGGAAAGCTGTTTATGAATACAGAATTTATTCTTAACTGATTTTAATATCTGTTTGCTTGCCAGTGAAAGGTTTTTCAACTTTCCATTTGTGTTTTTCGTGTCGTTTTGAATTGTTTGCGTCTGTTCTTTTGTTCTCAATTTCCTCTATTGTTTGAAGATCTATGCAAATGTGGTAGAGATTCTGCAGTCACAATATCGATGGTCAGTAAGAAAACCAGGAAGAGAATGTAAGAATTTGTAAAATATTCTAATTATTTTGTATTAATATTCACTTGAAAAAATCAAACAAAATAATGGATAGAAACATCTGACAGTTACTTATTATTTTCTCTTGGAATTTTTTGAGGTCCCAGCCCCAAAAATTTCTCAACATTTCGCAAAGAAATAATTCTCCTAACCATATCCCATAATCCCCAATAATTGTCACTTAAAAATGCCATGGACTTTAAGTTGACACCTAAAACTAATAAAACCACTTAGCGTTGACATTCCCACAAATATCCTCCTTCATATCACCTGAGCATGGGTAGAAAGGTAGGTAGGTCTTTAACAATTCCCAGAAATTAAAAAAAATAACTAGGCAAACAATAATTGACCATTAGTCATGCAATTGCGTCTTATATTTTATACTAGGATACAATTTTCGTTTTAGGTATTTTTGTTTGGTTTTGGATTGGCATATGGAAAATTTTTCGTCACGTGGGTGTATACCCACTGATGCCACCCTCTCACACCCACTATTGCAGTTTAGCTGCACTTAAGTTCTTTTAGGTACTTTGTTTTACAAATAAATAAATCATATAGAGGTTTTTATTCTTCTTGCTGTTGTTGTAGTTGTTGCTGCATTTACGTCTGCACAACAACAACAAAAATTATTGATTTTTTTTGCTGTCATTGTCAGCCAGTTGACATTTTGTTTAGTTTGAATGGTATTATCGTTGGGTTGGTAGATTATTATTACGATAAAAAATAATAATTATTTTATTACCTGTCATCTGGCCACGAGCAATGATTGTCTTTCGTAGTTTTTTTCCAAGGAGGATGAGTCAGAACAAATATTGAAATTTTATTACAATTTAAAAAAGATGGAATTAATACCGAGATATAGAGGAGTTCGAATACAGGAGAAGATTTCAGAAGTTTCTCAATATTCACCTATATAAAATACCTTAGAGCCTTCTTCATATAGATTAGGACCTAGAAGCATTCTCAAGATACAGTCAAAATCGTTTATAACGACACCATTTATAACGACATATGGGTTATAAAGACTTACCCAAAAGTCCGAGAAAAAATTCTCTTCTTTACATCACATCGTTTATAACGACATACCGCTTATAGCGACCAAGTTTGCGGGTTGCTTGACTCTCTTCACTTCACACGATGAGGAAACTCTCCACAGTTCAAATATTCCTTATTAGAGCAACAAGTTTGATGATAAGGTAGTGGGTGCTATAGGTTAGGCTAAGTAATATTAGTTTAAGTAGTTCTTAAGGAAAAAAATTACAATAAAATCAGAAATGAAATAGCAACCAAAGCGAACCTGCGAGTTCTTCTCTTTATAGTTGATGACCTCAAAGGTCTTTTTGTATAGATGAAGACCTCAGAGGTCTTCTTTGTATAGATAAAGACCTCAGAGATCTTCTCTGTATAGATGAAGACCTCAGAGGTCTTCTTGGTATAGATGAAGACCACAGAGGTCTTCTTTGTATAGATGAAGACCACAGAGATCTTCTCTGTATAGATATAAGCCTCATAGGTCTTCTATGTATAGACGAAGACCATCACTAAAGATATGACGTCCTCAGAGCTCTTTTCTGCATAAATGAAGACCTTCAGAGGCCTCCTCTCTATAGATGAAGACTTCAGTGCTTTTCAATATATAGATGAAGACCTCAGAGGTATTCTATGTATAGATGAAGTCCTTCACTAAACAAATGAAGACCTTAGAGGGCTTCCCTGTAAAGATAAAGCCTCAGAAATCTTCTCTATATTGATGAAAGCCTCAGAGGTCTTTTATGTATAGATGGAGACCTCAGAGTTTTCTGTATAGGTGATTCATTTTGGGTCTCACATATTATGCCAATCATTTACAATTTCCATCAAAAATATTTCTTTTATCAGATATAATGATAATATTCCGAAGTAGAGGGTTTCTTCTACGTATTATCATTATTTGTTTTTGTAGGACCACAATAATAAATAATATTTCATTCTGAGTGAAATAAATGTGCCCCACGAAATGCAAATAATATGAAAAACAAATCAGACAGGAGAACAAATAGACAGGCCGACCTGCGAGCAGGCAGTCAGGAGACAGGCCATAATGAATGAATATCGATTTACTATGTTCAGGCTTACATACACATAAACATACGTAGGTGGCGGGTGGTGGAGTGGTATTTACGCGATATGACAACAAAATACTCCCTATCGAGTTAAACGAACGCATAAATCCTTGGGAAGGTTCAAGGTGTGCCATTTACTCCAAACGAAAAAAAAACAGAAACTATCAACTTGTATTCCTAAAGTTTCCTTGTACTTCGTGTTACTCCCGTTCCCCTTTTCCTATTCGTTGAGGACAAAGTCACACACGCACATACGTACCTGTGCCATGGAAATTCGTATAACCTTCACTAAGGTTATGGTTAAGTTTTATCTACCAACAAAAAAATTTGGTAGTTTGTGTTTTTTTCGTTAAAGTTTAAGGTAAACCATTGACTTCTATCCCGACCAGGTTAGAGAGAGATAATTGTCTATTGGAGAACTAATGGTAATTTACTTGTCAATAGACTAGCGGGTGGTATATCTATGCCAATAGGCATATTGTCTGATAATATGCGGTAAATTATTAATAAGGTGGAGTGAGTTAGAAGGTCTTTGAACTCAGCGGGATATTTAAGGTTTAGGTTCGATATAGAACAGTTTTTTTTAAAGGATTGCAGATCGAGGAGAAGGTCGTAATGCAAATTACAAAACCAATGGAAATGCTGGGGTCTTTTTTAATTGATATTACATGTCTCCATTGTAATAGTAGACACTATTAGGGTTTTAGGGTCTGGAAACTTCAGAGATCAGAGATCTAAGCACAAATAGACTTTAGATGTTATTATATAGATAAAAACCTCTATGGCACTAAAATATCCTCTGAGGGACTAGAGGATGTCCAACTTCTTCATATATACAGAGAATACCTGAAGGGCTTCTACAGGAAACATTTATGAGGTCAGGGAATACCTCCGAAGTTTTCATCTATGTGGAAAAGATCTCTGAAGTCTGCAAATATACATAGACGACCTTTGAAATCTTCTTTTATATGGATAGGCCACTGAGGTTTTTATTTGTATTGAAAGGACTTTTAAAATTTTCATTTATACTGATAATACCTCTGATGTTTTCGTCTATACAAAAATGACCTCTAAGTACTTCGTCCAACGAAAATACTTCTCAGCCCATAATCTGTACTGAGAAGATTTTTGAGGTCTTTATCTATACAGAGACGACCTGTGAGGTCATCAAATATACTGAGAAGACTTCTGATACATTTATTGATATGGATAAAACTTCTGAGGACAGAGAAGACCTATGAGAGAAGTTCTCTGAGGTCTTCACATATATATAAAAACCTGCGAAGTCCTCATCTACACAGAGAAGACCTGTGAGGTATTCATGTATACAAAGTAGACCTCTTAGGTCGTCATCTATACTAAGAAGACTGTATATACAGAGAACACCTCTGAGGTCGTCATCTATACTGAGAAGACTTCTAAAGTCTACATCTATACAGAGAACGATGTCCAACGAAAATACTTCTCAGCCCTTAATCTGTACTGAGAAGATTTTTGAGGTCTTTATCTATACAGAGAAGACCACTGAGGTCATTACTTATACTGGGAAGACTTCTGATACTTTTATTGATATGGATAAAACTTCTGAGGACAGAGAAGACCTATGAGAGAAGATCTCTGAGGTCTTCACCTATATATAAAAACCTGTGAGGTCTTCATGTATACAAAGAAGACCTCTTAGGTCGTCATCTATACTGAGAAGACCATATATACAGAGAACACCTCTGAGGTCGTGATCTATACTGAGAAGGCCTCTAAGGTATACATCTATACAGAGAAAACCTCTGAGGTCTTCATCTATACAGAAAAGATATCTGAGATCTTCATCTATACAGAGAATACATTTGAGGTCTCCATCTATACCTAAGACCCCTGAGGCCTTCATCTATACAGAGAAGAATATTTTGAATATCACAATATGTCTTCAGTGTGAATACATTGCAAGTATATATCAATCCTGACGAAGTTTCTGAATAATATATTAAATTACATTTTTAAGTTTATTTCCTAACCTCAAAATAAAAGAGAACCAAGAAACTATCACATTTGAAAGCCATCCAATTAACCAGTAGCTAAAAAAATCGACACCATTGAAGCAAATCCTTTGAAATATTAATTTTCCATTTCATTTGAAATGTGCCATGAGGACAAAGGGGTTGAAAAATGAGCAGAACAGAAAAGAAAAGGAGCAGATTCTCTAGCGCAATTGAAATAAATGTCATATTCCGTTGACATGCCATGCCATGCCATAGTAGGACAGTTGTGAATGAAAATAACAAAATGAAAAAAATAATCAATATAAAAGCTTGGATGGTCGGCCGGTAGTTGGACATTTATGTACCTGCAAAAGAATAAAAAATACGGCCCACAGGATGGACACAAAATTGTTACACCTGTTCATTTTCCCTAACTGGATGAGTAATAACAGCAACAACAAAAACCAAAAAAACCCAACTACATTTATTTAAATGTACCGACCGAACTACCCTTACCTTCCATAACACAGTTTGTCGTTACATCTAACCCATATTTATTTTCCTGGCAGAACTGCTTCTTCATCAGCCGTTTTTTTCGGATTAGAATAAATAGGGAGTGCTCCGAACACGCACGTACATATGTACGTACAGACATACAAAAGTACGCACTTCTTGTGTACTTCTGCCGTCATGTACGTGACATTATTTGTATTAAAGAAACAAAAACAATAACACAACTAACAATGGTTCATTGGTCTCTTACTCTAAATATTTGTTGTAAAGAGGGTTCTAATTTTGGCCAGTAGTTGTAATTTGGAATATAACGGATTGTGTTGTTGTTGTTCTTTCATTCATTTATTTGTTGGCCTAAGTAATGTCTGGGGAAGTTGTAATTATTCTAATTGTACCACAGTAACACCAACACCACCGCCACGAAAATCATCATAATAATTATCGTCAACCGCTATCGACGTCATCGTCAAACTAATCGTACGAAATGAGAAGAATTGGAGTTCAAACTGAAATTTGACGTAGATCAAAATTTGATATGGAGGAAGTTGGCAATTTTAGGAGAAAGTCTTTTGAGTCTGTTTTTTTCTCTTTTGACTCGAGCTTAATGATCGAAGTTTTGCAAATGAAAAGGAAAGCCAAGAGAAGAACCTACCCACCACAAGGCGACGTGTTTCGCCCTTGGTTAAGCGGCTCATCAAAACTCATTCAAATTCAATATTCCTGATGAGCCGCTTAACCAACGACGAAACGCGTCGCATAATATTGGGTGCGTAGGTTATTCTCCTGACATTCCTTTTCGTTGCACAATTTCGATCATTAAGCTCGATTCGAAATAGAAAAAAGTGGCTTAAAAACTAATTCAAATGGTAATGGCCCGAACAAATTGCCGTGGAATTCTAAAGAATCAGGTTGTTGGAAATAAAATCTAAAAATAAAATCTTAGAAACAGTTTTTTCTCTATTTTCTCCAAAGAGGTCCTCTGAGATTTGAGACCTTCTGTATATGCATAATCCTTCTTTATATGCCCGGAGGAGATGTCTGACAACCTTATCCGAATGTTTCGGAGCGGTTTATTTTAAATAAAATCTGTATAAATACAAATTTTAAAGCTTTCCTTCTATAGAGTGTCCTCGGAGGTCCTTATCCATTCAAATGAATATACCTTCATATATATAGAGAGAGAAGAGAAAGTCTCGGTGGTCTTCATATGACATCTCAGGTTTTCATATATAGTGAAGACTTTTGAGGTCTTCAGCTGTGTAGTGGAAGCCTCTGAGATCTTCATCTGTATAGTGAAGACATTCATCTTTATAGTGAAGACATCTGAGGTCTTCATTTCTATAGAGAAGTTATCTGAGATTTTTTCTGAATAGTGAATGCATCTCAGGTCTTCACATGTATAATGATGGCCTCTAAGATCTTCATCTGAATAGTGAGGGCATCTCAGGTCTTCAATTGTATAGTGAAAGCCTTTGAGGTCTTTATCGGTATAGAGAAGTCTTCAAATGTATGGAGAATTCCACTGAGGTCTTTATCCTCAATGATCTCTAATGTTTTCATATTTATAAAGTGACTACATCTGAGGGCTTCAGCTGTATAGAGAAGTCTTCTAAAGTCTTCATTTGTACAGTGAAAACATCTAAGGTTTTTATTTGTATATAGAAGTTCTCTGAGATTTTCATCTTAATTGTGAAGATCCCTTAGATTTTAATTTTTATAGTGAATACCTTTTAGGTCTTTTTCCATGTAGAGAAAACCTCGGAGGCCTTCATCTGAATACTGAAGAAATCTCAGGTTTTCTTCTGTATAGTGAAGAGATCTTTTTTTTCTGTATAGTGAAGACCTGCATCTGTATAGTGAAGACCTTCATCTTCATAGTGAAGACATCTGAGTTCTCCATTTGTATAGGGAAGTTCTCTGAGATATTTTTCTGAATAGTGAATGCATCTCAGGTCTTCATCTGTATAGTGCAGGCCTATGAGTTCTTCATCTGTATAGAGAAATCCTCTAAAGCCTTCAACTGAATGGTGAATACATCTCAGGTCTTCATCTGTATGGAGATGTCCTCTGTGGTCTTCATTCTCTGATATCTCCATGGTTTTCATCTTTGTACAGTGCCTACCTTTGAGGTCTTTATCTGTATAGAGAAGTCCTCTAAGTTCTTCCTCTTTGTTGTAAAGACATCTGAAGTCTTCATTTGTATAATGGATATCCTTGAGGGTTTCATATGTATAGAAATATCCTCTTAGGTATTAATCTGAATATTGAAGACATCTCAGGCCGTCATCAGTATAGTGAATACCTCTGAGTGAATGAATGGTGAATACACCTCATGTTTCTCCTGTATCTGTATAGATAATTCCTCTAAGGTCTTCATCTTTGTATAGTGGCTACCTCTAAGGCCTACATCTGTATAGGGAAGCCCTCTAAAGTCTTCATCTTTATAGAAAAATTCTTTTAGGAATTCATTTGAATAGTGAAGACATCTCAGATCTTCATCTATATATTAGAGGCCTCTGAGATCTTCATCGGTATAGTGAATACCTCTGAGGTCTTAATTTGTATAGAGTAGTCCTCGGAAGTCATCATCTGTATAGAGAAGGCATCGGGGGTCTTCATTTTCATCGGCATGGCCTCTCTTCAAGAGAAATTCTCCGGTTTTTTTATATGTATTGTGGAGGCCTCTGTAATAATCATCAGTATAGTGGAGATCTTTGAGTTCGACATCTATTCAATGAAACCATTTGAGGTCATTATGGACCCTTTGTAAAAGATCTGTTAGTTCAACATAAGTCTTAAGGGCTTTTGGTGTACACAGAAGACCTCTGAGGCGTTTATCGATGTAGATAATACATATTAGTTCTTCATATGTATAGTAAAGATCTTTAAGGTCTCCAAGGTCTGTATATTGAAGACTACTGGGACATTTATCTGTATTACATATACCTCTGAAAGAAGATCTCTGCATAGAGAAACCCTCTCATGTTATTATCTTCATAGTGATGACATCTAAGGCTGAATTTTTAGGTTTGGGAGTCCAAAAAAGATGTGCCGTAGTATCCGTATATAATTCCCCTCTCAGAGGTCGCATTTTCCAACCTGAGTTTCTGTAATTCTGCGTTTCAGATTCTCAGAAAAACACACATATTTTGGAAACATTTTTAATATAGTTCTATATTATGACATAGTCCCCTCTTCTTTTCGGTCTTTTAAATTTCCAACCCGCATGTCATTCAACCGAAGGGACTGTAATTGAAGTTTCGGGATCTTGGAGGTTAAATGACGTCTACACAGAAAATGTTCAATATAGGTCGTTATTTTGACATATATCGGTGCTTTAAAGGTCTAAGCCTCATGGAATTCGACCGAATTGGCTGTAATTGGTGTTTCGGGATCTTGAAGGCTAAATGATTTCCAGCCAGAAAAATATAGGTCGATATTTTGACATAGCTTCTAATTGGGAAAAGTCGGTCCGTTTTAGAAATTTTAAAAGGCCCTAGCAGAATTTTCAACCAATGTGGTTGAATTTGGATTTTCGGGATTTTGAAATATAGCTCCATGTTTTGACATAGCCTCCATATACATTACCCCCTTTATTTTCGATTTCTGCAATGTGAGATTTCTTTTTTGTATGCTAAAATACTGCTTTACATGTCCATGCACCGATATGCCCTTCAGTTGCATAAAGTATTGTATGGATCCGACATATTGTGAAATTTTTTTTGGTACCATGTACGTACCATAAAGAAGGCATAGATGCCAGCGGTTCTATTTCCCAGCCATTTCAACTTGTTCCACTATTTGTATTTGAATTTTTATTTCCCATAACCTCTCATCGCCTAAAAATGACTCATGCATTGATTATTAAAATGATTTTTTATTTTTTCCAATATATTTTTCGATATCATGGACAAAAACATTTTAAATTATAATTTTAATTATAGCACACACACACATTCAATTACCTACCTACACTAGAGTTACAAATACACCCACAAAACTCGAAAACCGTAAATAGACAAAAATTTGTTTGACCGAACTCCATTTGAATTAAATATGAAATTTAAAACTGACCTCACCCAGTTATAAATTGTGTGTGAGTGTGTTTGCTATTGGAGAGAGGGGGGATGGGTGGGGTGTTGTACTGACAATTCCCTCCCCACAAACGCCATTTGCTAATTCGGTGTAGAGCGACACAAATATTCGCATAAAAACACACCTGACTGTTTGTTATTTAAGCCATCAAACTAAAAAATGTAAAAAACAGACAACAACTACAAGAAAAAGACAATAGACAAAAACACAACAACAACAAAAAATAGATACCTAAACTAAAAATGTTGACCAAGTTAAATAAATAAAGTCAAAAACGACATGGAAATGAACGACTGTGACTCTCCTTTAAAAACTAAAATAAAACATTTGTTGTTTGGCCCTCCCTGTCTGCATGGCTCTTGTTGTTGTTGTTGTTTCTTTTTGTTTTTGCAAAATTCAAGGTAAATTGAAATATTTCCATTGTTGTTGCTGTTGTTGTCCAAGTTTTAGGCCCCCTTGGCGCTTGAAAAGGTAAATGTGTTTCTTTCGCATATCAGTTAAGAGCAACATTTTAATTTGGCTAAAAGTTATTCATTGTCCCCCTACTTCGTCCCTTGGCATTCCTAGTGTTAACATCATCATCATCGCCATGACACCATGGCTGTTGGGCACAACTGGACAAATTAAACTAAAAAAATAGTGACCAAGTCCCAAAGTGTATGAAACAACCCAAATATGGGGGCAAAATGTATGCTAAGGGAAAATGGGCAGGAAGGTCTGCAAATGCCTCAATTATGACCTCACAATCAACATTTTTCTTTTTTGACGATTTTTTCACTTCGTGGGAAATTTGAAATATGCATTGTCTATAATGATGGACTTCTTTGTTTTCAACACATTTTACCAATGCTTTGAAATTATTTTTTATTTTTAATGTACACTATTACACTCCCCAACCCGCCGGCAGAGGCTTAACTTCATTAAGTGATTACAATTTAATGTCGACAATTTTCGTCTGGAAGCTTTCACTCTCTAAAACTTTTATGACCACATTGTTGGTTGTCTTTTTTAAAGAGTTATTTTTTGGAGGGGAAATACTTCACATTTTAGAAAAACTTACATAGCGAACAAATGAAGTCCATTTACATACATTCTGGTAGAGGGGTTTTTGGTTAGGAAATTTGATTTGAGTATAACTTTTGTTCTAAATATTTTTGGCGACATTTTAAAAAATCCAATTTTTTAGTACTATTTTTTGTACCAAAACCTTGTTGTTGTCAAAAGGATTATTTAAATTTAATTTTTTATTTATTTACTTTTTGTTAAAGTAAAAACATCGTTAAGTTCGGCATGGGCGACCATGATGTGTACATTCGTTCGGGATCTTAAAAATACGACTGGTTAAATTTTTGGTTGGAAGATTTGACATCCAAATCAGAACCTATTCAGTTAAAAAATCGAGGCCATAATCCCCAAAATAACGAATAATGAGGGGTTACCAAAAAAATTGGGCCAATATTGATCATTTTTGGTATGAAGATTTGCCACCTTATGAGAATTTAAAATACTAAACTATAGCTATTAAAAAAAGTGCTCAAACTCCACAAAATATCGAAAAATAATGGGGAGGGGGATTTTATTGTTGGAAACATTTTCTACTCAATGATCATCCCAAATAAAAAACCAGTGAGCGGAGCAGTATAGTCGGACGGGGCCGACCATACGATACCCTACACAACTACCACGGAACTCAAATTTTGTGCGGATGTTTATTCCGAGACTGGGCAATAATTCGTGATATTTGCACCCTCTTGCCCGATTAGTGGTAAACAGCAACTCTTCCTCAAATTGACATATTATCCGAATATTACCAGTATTCAGTACAGCTATTGTCCAGATTCCCTTCACCGTGGGTTGTGTTGCGATGTTCGGCTTTCATTTGTGGTCTATAGATCGACTCGATAATAACACAAAAAAATTAAGTTTTCGGTCAACTTCATTCCAAAATTATTATCTGATCATCACCGAAAATTATAGGCGTTGTCCTTGACCATAACTGGAACCTCATAGAAAATTTCAAAGCAATCAGCGCTATATTTCCACCCTCTAGTGTAGTAATGGGTTTAGTAACCCATTATATGAATGAATATGCATACGTAAGCACCTGTAAATATTTATGTGTAAGTCCCGCATCTGAGTACATACGACAATATAATTGGTATCATTTTAAAGGTCAACCACTCCTCTTGAACATACTATCAACTTCTCGGGTCTTCAGGTGCAAATATAGAATACCCCATATAATACAAATTTTGTAATTTTTCACACAAAAGTCAGGGTCCATTTGACTCGCTAAATATTGACCGATCTTTATCAAAACAGGCATGTTTATTCTTTGGCCCGATCCCCTTCTCCGTGCAAAATTTCGCGGTTTGGGTCATAATTGCGGACTCTGGAGCGACCAGAAAACCCATCAAAAATAAAGTTTTTGGTCCATTTCATCCCCTAAATATTAACCGATCTTTTCTAAAAACAATAGGGGTCTTCATTGGCAAGAACCCATACTACATGCAAAATCGTGAATGTCTATATCGACTCAGCTAGTCGAGATATGACGATCGGTATACTTAAAGGTGGGTCTAGGACCAATATTTCGAGCCGTTACAAACTTTTGGAGCTGCACAAAGCTAGAATACCCTGACAACATAGTTGTGTAGGGTATAATTACTTGAGAACGAGTGGACTACCACGGAGCTCTAAGTTTCCGAGGCTGGTAGTATTTCGCGATATTTGCACTCTCTTCGCCTAACAGAGGTCAACAGCTCCGCTGTGGCATCTTCTCCGAACCATGCATTACCGTAGTAAAAATGTACTATCATTCTTTTTATTTTACACAAAAAAAAGGTTTGGTTCATTTGACCCCCTAAATATTGGCCTTCTAGACAGCCATTCAAATTAGTTCATTAGATCGCCTTCCCAAGTGGGAAAATTGTGATTTTAGGCTTGTAATTGATCGAAATTTATGTCTATGTTTTGACCCACTAAATATTGACCGATCTTCCTCAGAATAGCCATGATTATTCTAAGGTCATATATATATATATAGGGTCTACCCTGTACGGCGACTTTCTACTCACTCTAATTCATAATATATAATTACTGAAATCCGTTATAAGTGAATTAATTAAAAATGTACATTTGTGGTAAGAATTTTGTCCAAAAAGAACCCAAATTAACATATGACATCCAATTCGATTTAAAAATTTACAACAAATCAAAACTGTTTTATAGTGATCGACTAAGACATGAACCGATCGATTCCATTTGCAATACCAAACACACTAGAAGCAATAGCAATGTATGTGAAAGTTTTCAAAAGGTCTATATTAAATGTTACGATCACTATCATGATTTCAGCAGACGGACGGACATAGCTAAATCGTGTTCTGCATCATTTATTTCCACACTTGTAGTTCCAAAAAATTGAAATGTTATACGCTTTTAATAATACAATACAATATGTGCACCTATTATCTTGAATTTTCGAAAAAATACTCACCTTATGGAGATGAGCGAGTATATAAGAACTAAGAAGTACATATTCGCTATACGCCAAGTCTTATTGACTTATGAAGTGTTTAATTATTTGCTTGTAACTCTAATGTGTATGAAAAATTGTTATATATTTGAGTCGTTTATTTTTAAAGTGGTTTAAGTCCATTTTAGGTTCTGTTACAAATCTTGGTTTTCTAGAAAAGTTTACAAATTCTACCATGGCGAAGGGCATAAATCCACAGACAAAATTAATATCACTAAACTATATTTTTGAAACAAATCAAGCCCAAACCTTTAAATGTCTCAATATAAGAAAAAACTTGCTTGAGGATCAGTGGCGAAATCCGAAAATATAGTCTTCCCTGCCTTACTCCTCGGCGAACAATGCCATACATTCCCCACTACTAAATAGTTGTTTTTTTTTTTTATAAAAACAACAAACTGCGATTCAACCTGACTATTTTTTGAGATTTTTTCGACCTACAAATATTGTCGACTCATAAGATTTTCGAAATGTCCCCTAGGAGAAGAAATCGATATTCGTATTTTTTTCGCCCTTAATTAATTTTGTCTAAAGGTACATTTTTGTACCATAAAGTTAACTGAAATATTCTACGAAATTAGGTACTATTGTTTGTTTTTTTATTTAATTATAATGTTATTTTACTAAAAAGTAACTTTTCTTCTTTTGCAGGTATGTTATCTATGTGTTACATCTATACATATATTATTTGGTAAGAGTATACATATATGTTAAAAATCAATATTTATAATTATATTTAGTATCTCCCTTGTAAAAAATTGTATTTCTGTATTAAGTAATACTGGTAATTCAAATATGGAATGTTGTCGTAGTGAAGACCACATAAAATGTAACAATAACGTATTAATTTTACAAAATAAAAGAGCATTTCGCCTACACATGGCTATAGAAGTTCTTGGTCAATATCATTTCAAATGAGATAATCAACAATGGCGATTACCTCAAAAGGACGTCATAATGATGTTCAAGTAGGCCTTCGCCATGATACTCATTTCATATTAAGATTTGCCACAATTATGAACAACTTTTAAAATTCTTCGACCGAAACAAAGTTCGCAAAATGAGTTAATAGTGAATATTAAGGTAACATGTTGAAAGCAAATTTTTTGGAATTTTTTCCAATGTTTTAAATTAAATGTTTTAAATTAAAAAAAAATTGATTCTGGTGCAAGTTATGAAACATAACAACATTTTGATCTGTGATTTATTATACGAAATAATAGAGCCAAAATTTGTCATACCCTCTAAACATATACTGTAAATTGGAAAATAAGGTAATTCAAAAAGGTCAGATCCGTTATCAGAAACTTTTTCGTCAAAATTGAACAGTTCGAAGACAATCCAAACCGTAGGAATCAAAAACACTGAAATATGAATTGAATTTTCCGGGTCCAAATCAAATTCCTACACAACTATGTTGTGAGGGTATTATAGCTTTGTATGGCTCCAAAGGTTTATAACGCCTCTAAAATACTGGTCTTAGACCCACCTTTTAGTATATCGATATCATATCTCGACTAGCTGAGTCGATCTGTGTGTCCGTCTGTCCATTATTATTTGTGAGCAAGATACAGGCCACAGTTATAAGACAAGCGTCACGAAATTTGGCATGTTCTAAATTGCAGGTTCTCTGGGATGAAGTGGAGGATAAAACTGAATTTTTGTCTTTTTCTGCCAGAATTATGTCTCTCAAACCACAATTATGATCCGAACATAACGAAATTTTACATGGGGAATAAGTTTTGATCAAAGAACAATCATTGCTCTTTTCATGACAATCCGTCAGTATTTAGGGGGTCAAATACGTCCAGACTTGTGAAAAGTTATCAAAATTGCATTCTGCGGCGTATATGTTTTCTTCTGAAAAACAAGACTGGAAAAGTTGATAGTATATCCAAGAGGAGTAGCTGATCTTTAATTAATACCAAATGAATTCATGTATATACTCAGACGTGGGATTTAAACGTAAATATTATCAGGAATCCACGTATTATGATATTCTTTAGTATTAACATTACCACACAAGAGGGCGATGATGGTTAAAGAATTTTGGATGCGGTCAAGGACGACGTCTGGTTTGCTCCGGGAAAACATGGTTCGGAAAAGATGTGGCAGTGGAGCTGTTGACCCCAAATCGGGCAAGAGAATACAAATATTGTAAAATATTGTTCAGGCTCGGAATATAGATCCCAAGACATTTAGAGTTCCATTATAGTTGTGCAGGGTATCATATGGACGGCCCATGCGATTATACTGCTCCGCACACTGGTTTATATTTTGTATTTTCACTTGAATAGAAAATCTGTTTATCAAAAATATCAATATTGACCCAAGTTGTGGGGTAGCTCCACATATAATGGTACCCTCCACTGAAGGCTTTACCGGTATTTTCCCACCGATGTGGCTGCATTTGAACATAATTAAAATAATCCATATTTTGAGATAGTCCCCATATAAGAGGGCACAACACAGTATTTTGAAGGTGTGGAGATGGTAGCTGTAAGCAGGGATAATGGAGGGTAAAACACATTTTTGCGGAAAACTTTTGATATAGGCCCGCATTTTGAAGGTTTTAATCAAAATTTTCTCATTGAAGTGGCTATAAGTTAAGATAAGTGGAAATAAACCTTATTTCCAGAAATTATTCATTAAAGGTTTATGTTTCAGAATAGTTCACATACAAAGATTTTGGCTTCTTGAACTTCTTACTCCAGTTTTCCAACCTGAGTGTCTGTAATTTGAAACATTATTTTTTCAGAGCGTGTAGAACATGCTACGACAATAACATAAATCCCATATAAAGATATCGATCGATTTAAGGATTTTGGGATGCACACCATAAGGGCATAAAAATATCGTCCCGACCGAACTTAACAACGTTTTTATGTCTATTTTCTTCTTTTTATGTGTAATTGAAAACTAATTTTAATAAATATGAAAAAAAAACTGCAAATTAAGGGCACCAAACCACAAAATATTAGTACGAATGACAGATTATCAGACAATACAACAACTAGTCAAAGTGAATGACAGATGGCTGGTGGTGGCCTCCCACATAGAAATGTCAATGCGTTACGCATATCATTACAATGATGTGGCCTGTCATCAAGATGATGACAGCTTATGGACAGCCATGAATGTAACTTTGGGGACAAAAAATTTAATATATAATTATATATATATATATATATATAAATAATTATATATATATATATATAATTATTTTTTTGGTTTTGTCTATTTTTTATTGTGACATTTATTGTGTTAATTTGTTGTAGTTCAGTTCAGTTTAAAATTAGTTGACTTACGTCAGTATTTTTTTCTTGTCAAAATCACTAACAACCTCATCATCGTCAGCGTCATTGTCATGAAGTTTGTGGTTTGGTCTAGTTTAGTTTCAGTTTTTTTTTTTGATGGTCAAATTCAGGCTTTTGTAGTCGTTTTTTGTCACTTTTTTGTGGTATTTATTTTAAGGCGTTGTCTTAGTGTCTATCTCGCAAATTAAAACAATAATAATAAAACGAGCTAAAATGTTGTTTTTAATATAATTAGCATATATGCTAATTATTATTAGAGTCCACAAAATGTGGAAAAAACATGCATTGAATAATAAAATGAAAAGACAAAAAAGAATGGCAAACTTTTGTGGGAAACAAAAAAAAAGGTCTTTGTCTTTATGGAAAACATCCTTTCGAAAGGCCTTGGGACAAAAAAAGACAAAAATAATACAAAACAAATTATTTTGAATTTAAATTTTGAAAATTAGTTCAAAATCGCCAGCTGCATATATAAATAGGAACATTTGTTGGAGATTCTTGCAGGTTAAGATTGGGGTCATATGCTGCTGGACAGGAAAAAATCTTTCCCAATTTGTAGATTCGAATTTGATTTTTAAAATGTTTAATACTAAAAATGAGACTGGACCAATCTTGGGCATATAAATAAAAAAAACATTGTTAAAGATTCTTGCAGGGTAAAATTAGGGTCTGCTGGACAGGGAG
>NW_026877442.1:0-21562 GCF_032173495.1 Musca vetustissima | reverse complement strand
TATATTTATAATTCTTAGTAGGAAGATTTGCTACCCAATACCGAAAATTGGGCTGTAATCTTATATGGGAGCTATGCCTAAACTTGGACCGATATAGCCCATCTTGACCTGCCTGCTGACAAAAGACGACTCTGTGCAAAATTTTGGCCATCTATATCAATTTCTTCAGAAGATAGCGTGATTACAACAGACAGATGGACGGAGGGAGGGACAGACGGACGGACGGACATGGCTAGAATTGTATCCTGCTCAAGAATATATATACTTTATAGGGTCGGAAATGATTATTTCGATGCGTTACTAACGGAAAAACCAAACTAATATATGCTCCATACTATGGTGGAGGTTATAAAAAATATTTAAGGAACAGGGACGATGTACCAATATACTTCGATCAGACCTTACACCACTTAGATTTAAAGAAAGCCGCCATTGATATTGAATGGTTCTTGAAAAAATATATTCTTTAGAAAATCCACGCCTCTTAATACTTAAAAATATATACTTTAGAAAATCCACGCCTCTGAATAATAATAACACCCAATAGAGGGCGGTAAAAGAAAAGTAGTTAGGAGACTTGAAACCACTTACCTTTTAAACTCCAATTGTGCTGCCAGAAATATTTTTATTGATTTAATACTACGCTATATATTCGAACTTTTTTTCTATTTTATATTTTTTCGTTTTTATATTTCAGACACTGAATTTCGAATAATAATTTTTAAGCTTTATCTACGACTTCGAAAATAGATTAATTTTTAAGCAACCGATTTCTAAAATTACAAATTGGTTGAAACCCGCACTAACTGATGAACACAATTGACAAGAAAAAACACATTTATCTATAAAAGCTTTTGTTTTAAGCACAAATCGACTGCGCACCAACACTATGGCAAAAAATAACTAACACTCATCAACCGGGAAACGGATAATAAATCGAGGCGGAGGTGGAGCTTTTACTCTCTTTATCGCGGACACGGCCACGGACACGTTGTTACAATGGGATCATATTTTTATAGTTGAAAAGCTTTTTGTAGCCAAACACGCACATATTTTATCGAACAAAAAAACAATTCAAAGCAGATACATACACGCACGAACAACAAACACAATATAATAAGCAAACATTTTTGCAATTACTAAAAGGAATATTGCAGACTATTTTATTTATTTATTATACAATATAAATTGATTTTGCACTATTTTTGCGATGTATTGAACTGTTTTCAATTAAATTAATACTATATTATTTTTTCCCATTTATTTGGCAAAAAATCAACCGATCGCAAAACGGACGTCTACACTCGATGAACGCGGCGAAAGAACTAAATGAGTGGACAGGTCTAGAATTTGATCTTACTTGTATGGGAACGAAGGAAATTTAAACGAAGGATGTTTCCCCTCAATTTTTAAAGAGTGCGTACTTCATTTAAGAGTGTGTACTGGAAATGAACAATGTCTCTAAGAGTAGATCGCATGGAAATGGAAGGAATTGTGAACCTGTTGCAATTGTATATAGGCTAGAAGAGAAAAATGTAAAACAAAAATAAAAAACAAATGACGCAACGAAATGCAAAAACATGGTGCATAAAGGGAAATACAAATTTCGTATTTTGCTCTCAAAGCAAAGGCCGGAATATGGAAAGGTTTTGGTAATAATATATTTTTGTTAAATTGAAGGGAGAACCTTAAACTGTTTATAAAAAATGCCTCGCCCTATGGAGGACATTTAAAAATATTTAAACAAAATTCTTGACTTCAAAAGGGCTCGTCCTTGAGCCAAACAAATGAGTTGTTCCAAATTTCATCCAATTCGGATCATAAATGCGACCTGTACTCAGGGCTGCCAGATTTGACGATTTATCGTCATTTTGACGATTTTTTGGTCAAAAAATTACGATTTTTGGTCATTTTAGTAATATTGCAATATTTGGATTCTTTTTGTTATGGCAACATCAGAAATGTATAAAGCGAAAGAAAAAGTAAAAAAGAATATGAATATTTGGCATATGTGTGTGAGGTATACTTTGTATTGTTACAAAGCCAACAACAGTTTACGTTTACCCAGATAAATGAAAAACTACCAATTAGCTGTGCCGTTCTCTGGGTAGACATCAACAAAACAAATAAAAGTTAACGGTTGTTGTTTTTTGACACGGGCAAATAGAAGAAATTTGGTGAACGGAAAAGTTGTTATTAAATTTAAGTTTCAATTTATACAAAGTTGTTACAATTTTAAAATGATTCGATTTGAAAGCATTTTTAAAATTGTATCTATGATAAGTCCCACGTATATTAGTTATTTCCACATTTTGTAAACGAAGATGAAAAACAAAAATTGGATTCAGAATTTCGCGAACTAAGGTTGTTTGATTTTGATTTGTGAAAATGATGAAACCGATTTATTTCCTTTTTTGAATGCAATATTTGATTTGAAACGTGGTGATGGTTCATATGTTTTTCCTATAATAACTAAATTTGTACGGAAGGCAATGGTATTATCCCATTCCTCAGCAAATGTTGAGCGTGTTTTCAGCCAAGTAAATCTTAATAAAACGAAAAGTCGCAATTGCCCCCAATAAGGATTCAATGGAGAAATTTATACCAAAGATTATTTAAAAATTAACAAAACAAATTGTTATGATACGTTAATTAAAACCGACATGTTGAAAATGATTAACACAAATATTTCTTTTCAAAATGAATGACTTTATTAACACTAGAACGCCGAAGGCGGTCATTTTGACCGCTTTCCAATTTCAAGTACAAAAGCAACTGTGCATTTAATGACACTTTTATTTTAAATTTGGTGATTTTTTTATAATAAACGTAGTTCTATGAGATACAAAAAATCACCAAATTTTAAAAAAAAGAGTCATTAAATGCACAGTTGCTTTTTTACTTGAAATTGGAAAGCGGTCAAAATGACCGCCTTCGGCGTTCTAGTGTTAAAGTCGAAATGACTATTCAAATATTTATTTATAAAATAAATGAATTTCTTGATTAGCTTTAAAAAACGTGTTTAATAAATTGAATACCTCTTTTATGTTCCTTTTAATAAAAAATATATTTAAATATATCTAAATGTGCGTATTTAAATTTTTGACGATTTTTGATAAAAAAAATCGTCATTTTGACGATTTTCCCAAAAAAAAATCTGGCAGCCCTGCCTGTACTTTGTTTACAATTTAACATGGACAGACGGACGGACATGCATAAATCGACTCAGAAAGTGATTCTATGCATATTCTCAAAAGGAACCATGGGTCTATCTCGTTTCCTTTTGCCCGTTACAAACATATGTACAAAGTCATAATACCCTGTACCACAGAGAGGTGAAGGGTATACAAATCTACTTCTATTGAAGAACCTTAAAATTAATTTTCAAAAATCTACGCCTATTAAGAAGCCTTTAGTTTTTAAAACATACACGCCTATTGAGAGACCTTTTAAATATTTTTAATTTCCATTACCCCTTGTGCGCCATGCTCTTTTTTGCATTTCATTGGCCTATTCGGTTTACAATAGTGCTGGGCAAGCATGGTTTATTTGGATCAATAACCTCGTTCTCTGCGTTCTCTTTTAGAAAGTCATTTCATATGGCCGTTTCTCATATATTCTCCGATCATTTTCTTTATGCACATCCCTACTTTACAAAAAAATAAGATATTGATCTTAAAATGTGTATTCTCTCTAGTCTATATGAAATATAAAGTATTAAAGAATGTGTGTAAGTGCCCCCAGTATAGTTAAAAAACTGCAACATCTTCATAATCCTTCCACTTCTATGAGTGCTTCTCTCGGAGATAATGTAAACGTTTGTCACACACTCTTAAATCCAGGGGAATCATCCTTCATTCAAACTTCTTCCTTCGTCAAGACTCACTTATTCCCCATTCAAGTAAGATCAAATTCTAGAATTGCCCTCTCATTCAGTTCTTCCGTCGCGTTCATAAAGTGTAGACGTTCGTTGTGGTGATCGGTTGATTTTGTTGCCAAATAAATAGAAATGGCAAAAAATAATAATAATATAATAGTGAAATATTTGAAAAAGTTAAATACAACAAAAATAATGCAAAAGTCATTCATATCGTGTATTAAAATATTCTGCAATATTCAAAGCTATTGCAAAATTTGTGTTTTTATGTGTTGCTGTTCGTGTGTGTATCTGATATTTTTTGTTCTATTTGAAGGAATCTGTGCTCATTTGGCTACAAAAAGCTTTCTGAATAAGAAACATATGTATCCATTACAACAACGTTTCCGTGTCCATGTTAAAGAGAGTAAAAGCTCCATCTCCGCCTGGTCTTATCCGTTTCCCGGTTAATGAGTGTTAAATAATTTCACATTTGTGTTTGTGCGCATTCGATTAAGGTTTACTACAAAAGCTTCTGCAGATAAATTTGTGCTTTCCTGTTAAAAGTGTTCATCGGGTAGTGATGGTTTCAACCAATGTTTTTCGAAATATCTTACTTAAAAACGTGCTTATTTTCGGAGTTGAAAATAAAGCACAAATAATTTAGTCAAAATGTGTTATTCGAAGTATAGGGTTTTAAATCGAAGTTTCATGCGGGAAAGACAAAAATGAAAAATAGTTGTTCGAATATATAGTGAATGTGAAGGCAACGAATTGATTTATAGCAGCACAATAGAACTTCAAATGGTAAGTGTTTTTAAGTTGTCTTTCTATGTTTGTATTACCGCTCTCTATTTTTTGTTCCTATTATTCAGAAATGTAATATAGGGTTTCTGACTTAACTATATTGGTTGTAACAACGAAAAGGGGGTGAATTAATTTAAAAAGATCAAATAATCTGTGGTGGTTAGTTAGAGTTATGATTTTTTAGCAAACTTGATTTCCTTCGGCAGGAATGTATGCATTTTTGCCTATTAATGATTAAAATAAGGTTTATTTCATTTAATTATTAAAAATTGTCACGGCAAGTCCACTTTGAAGATATATTTTTCTGGAGAAAATATTTTTTTATATCCTCTGTCTATGGCTAATGAGGGTGTATACACTTTGAAACGGCAGAAATGTGCCCCATCAAAATATTGCATTTAGACCCCATGTCATCCACTTTGCATATCGTAATATTTCTATCAAACTTAGTTCAAGTTCGAAGATGAGGGAATAACGGTCCACTCCTTCTAGTACCTCTCCCACAAAATTGTCAAAATTGTACAAAAAATTTATGTTATAATATCATATGAACGTACTATCCGATTTGGACCAAACTTTGTACAACCTATTATCTTTACCAAGCTTTGATAACGTCTAAAGATGAGACCCATTAGTCCACTACTTCTGATACCTCCCTCACACATGATCAAACTTTCAATATTTTTAAATCCAATATAAGGGGAATGGAATGTCCGATTTGAACCATCCATCCAAAACCTCTTTGATAATAACATATACCTTATATAAGGCGAATAATAAAACGTGTGTAACTCCGAAGATGTCCGCAAACCATACTCTAAGGGGATATATCTGTCGGCAACGCCGATAGACTTTCTAACTTGTTTTTTAACAAGTTAATTTTTATTTATTTTTTAATCATACAAACCCAAAACGGAAATAGTTTAGTTTGTTATAACTTCAAGGAAGAACTAAATAACTTCGAAAAAATTAGACATTGTTCATGGAAATCGAGTATTTTGAATCGATTGCATTTCTTTGTAAGGAACGCTGAAGCCTTTTATGATTTTCATAATTAATTAAATTCAACCTAATCAGTTGTAATTTCGGTATGTCTGTAATTTACGTACTAAAAGTTATCACTTTTTTTGAACACAGTCCCCATATAAAGGTTCCGCTCGTTGTATGTCGATTTATGCGTTTCCGTCTGCCTGCCTGTTGAAATCACGATAGAAATCGCAATAGTTGAGACAGAGCTTTGACATTTTTCACTGACATTGTTATTGCTCCTACATCGGACCATTTTTTGTAGTGAACCGTTTTGGTATTGCCCCCACATAACGGTACGCCCAATATTCGGCATTTTACGGTACTTGTCATATTTTTGTACCTATTTGGTTATCAATATTGGTCCACATTTTCGGGAAGCCCTCATATATAAAACTACACCCGAAAAATCGGTATTTTGAGGAGGTTGATTCCGTAAGCAATTTAATATTTTGGATTCGCATTGAGTAGAAAATATCCCTACCAAAAATGATCAACATTGGCTCATGTTTCGGTATTTTGAGGTTTACTTTTTAGGGAATCCCCCATATAACGCTACAACCCAAACTTCGGTATTTTGGGGAGCTTGGACACATGCTTCAACCAAATTAGCTGTAATTTTACACTTCAGTTGTGGAGGATATAAAAAGTTCGGCACGCTCGAATTTAATGATGATTTTACTTATTTAAATATAGGATTATGATTATATCCTTCAGCACACTGTGGTACAGAGTATTATGTCTTTGTGCATATACAAATATATGCACAAAGACAAGCAAAAGCAAACGAGATAAACACATGGTGCCTTTTTATACCCTTCACCACACTGTGGTACAGGGTATTATGTCTTTGTGCATATGTTTGTAACAGGCAAAAATAATCGAGATAGACCCATGGTTCCTTTTGAGAATATGCATAGAATCACTTTCTGAGTCGATTTATGCATGTCCGTCTGTCCGTCCGTCTGTCCGTCCGTCCATGTATTTTTGTTAACAAAGTACAGGTCACATTTATGATCCGATTTGGATGAAATTTGGCACAGGTCACTTAATTGGCCCAAGGACGAAACCTATTGAAATTGGAGAAAATCGGTCCACGTTTAGGCATAGCTCCCATATAAGGGTACCCCAAAATTTTCGGTATTTTGAGGTTCTTGAGCGCGTTTTTTAACTGAATTCGCTGAAATTTGGTACTTTGAGTTCTTTTTGGGTAGCAAATCTCTCTACCAAAAATTATAAACAAAGGTCAATTTTTTCGGATAGCCCCCATATAAGGGTACCCCCAAATTTTCGGTATTTTGAGGTTCTTGAGCGCGTTTTTTAACTGAATTCGCTGAAATTTGGTACATTGAGTTCTTATTGGGTAGCAAATATCCCTACCAAAAATTATAAATAAAGGTCCATTTTTTCGGATAGCTCCCATATAAGATTACCCCCAATTTTCGGTATTTTGGGGGTTTTGATAGCATTTTTCGACCGAATTTGCTGAAATTTGGTACTTTGTGTTCTCATTGGGTAGCAAATCTCCTTACCAAAAATTAAAAGTAAATGTCAATTTTTTCGGATAGCCCCCATATAAGGGTACCCCACATTTTCGGTATTTTCGGGTTCTTGGGCTTGTTTTATAACTGAATTCTCTGAAATTTTGTACATTGGGTTCTTATTGGGTACCAAATTACTCCACTAAAAATTATAAATATAGGTCTAGTTTTTCTGGTAGTCCCCATATAACGGTACCCCAAATTTTTGGTATTTTGGGGGTTCTGATCGTATTTTTCAACCAAATTGACTTAATTTAGTACGTCGAGTTCTTATTAGGTAGCACATCTCTACACTATAAATAGTGGTCAATTTTTTCTGGTAGCCCCCAGGTTTTGAGGTTCTTGAACCAATTTTTTTTTCTGGCACAGGATATTATGTTTTTGCGCATATGTTTGTAGCAGGCAGTAGGAAACGAGACTGACACATACGACTTCTGTTAGGATTCATTTCTTGAATATACTCAAAGTGGTGAAGGGTATCATGTAGTCGGCCCCGTCCGACTTTACCACCTTCCTTACTGGTTAGAATATGCATAGAATCATTGTCTGAGTCGATTTATTCACGTCCGTCTGTCCGTCCATGTTGAATTGTAAATAAAGTACAGGTTTGCATTTATGAACAGAATTTGATGAATTTTGGCACAGGTCAATTATTTGGTGCAAGGACGAATCCTATTGAATTTGGAGAAATAGGTTCAGATTTAGATATAGCTCCCATATATAGTTTAGCCCGATTTTACGTAAATGGTGCCCTATACTTCTGAGGTTTATTCGAAATTTTGCACAGTGTATTGAATTAAGTCCATATGTGAAGTTTGTTGAAATCGGTTCAGAATTAGATATAGCTCACATATATATTTTCATGTGATTTTAAGGTAAATGATGCAACAAACTCTCAATATGCACAGCGTACTGAATTAAGTCCAGTTTGATGTCTGTGTTGTTTTGTTGAAATCGGTTCAGATTTAGATATATAATTTTCTGGATTTCATACATTTTCACAGATTTGAGAATGGTATGTGTATGGTCTTTTATTGGTTCAAATATCTATGTAGATCACAATTTTGTTCGCCCGATTCCATGTCGATGGTCTTCCAAAGATGCAATGTCTCTTATATCTACAGGATATTGTACACATTATCATCTATTGTATCTCTTGTCTTGGTATCATATAGTCGGCTCCGTCCGACTTTTGATTTTTACTTACTGGTTTTTATATGCAAATGCCCCGTATAATCTTCGGTACGTTGATATTCCTAGTGCAGTTTTCCAAACTGTGTGGGTTTTAATTTTCCCACTTAAACAAACTACTAGCAGAAAATTTACAATGACATAATAGCTATGTCCAAAGTTCCCGACCTTTTTAAGATATTTTAAATCCGCGCCACATGGTGGATGTTCTTAATTATTGATATTTTCATGGACCCAGGAGAATTTCTTCGCACATATATATTTTTATATATATATAGTAGCCCTGGTATATTAAATGTGACATTAATTTTTAAAATTCCCTCAACCAAAGAAAAATGCTTTCAATTCTCATTTGCATGTTTATTCTGAATATATGTATGTACACAAGCTTACAAATGTATGTAAATATGACTTTTTGGCCCTAAACACACTTTGATGTTACTTGATTCTACCACAAACAACAGGAACAACTTTGATTAACTCAAGTTGTGTCGACAATATTTGAGTTAGCAAACGTTCAAATGAGTGGAGTATGCAGTTTTTTTATATAATCACAAACTCACACATACACACAACCTACATACTCGTATAAATGTAAAAACTTTACATCACTTTATGGTTGATGTGTTTCAATACAGCAATAGGCAGCAGCCAAATCATCATATCCTCGCTTGACAGAAAACCCTTTTAAGGATAAACACACCAACCACACACACACACAACAGCCATGGCTGTAAAGGGAAAAGTAGGCCCACAGAAGTGGTTGTAAGTTTCTCCTCGTAACTTTATATTTTTTCCACCACTAAAAAGTCTTAATTAGACATTAGTATTTGAATGTCAGCTAATTTTGCTATTCTTGAAAAATTTCAACCACTGCGCCAACTGCCTAGAGAATGCAAACAAATAAATGCCTGCCTGAGATGAGATGATGATGATGACGATGTTGATATTTTTTGGCAATAATATAGCTTGTAATAAAACATATGTAAATATGACCCACATAAACAACCCACAGCCATTATGGCTCGATTTGTCGTTCACATCATCCTCAAATCAACCAAATGTGAATTACAGATCTGCTGAGCCAAGAAGTCGAACAGCGAACGAACGCCATGAACGGATGACGAAGTTCTTTGTTGAATCACAAGTTGAAGATTTATTTCGGAAAACTTTTTAAAGTTATTAGTATTTTGGGGATCTATATTTGTACTGTGGGAATTTGAGTTTGGAGAAGGGGGTGGGGGTTGTAGTGGATGGTAATATATTAATATAAATATGTGTGTTTATTCTTGCACCACATCAAACATCCAAATATCTGTTTGGTTTTATATATTTTGTGTTGTAGGCCTTCGTAGTGTGTTTGTCGTGTGGTGAAAGTTATTGCGGGAGTTGATATCTTTTTGTTTTTGGTCCTGGTCCTGGTAATCATCACACCGTTACAATGTAATACAATTTGTAACTTTCATATAACTTAATTTGCCAAATTATATCTATTACTACATATGAACGTTTTTTGTTGTCTTCATTTAGATTGTAGAGTGAAAAAGGACTATATCCCAGCCAAGCATTTGGTGGAAAGAATATAAGCCTTAAAGCTAAAGAGGTTATATACTTTGATACCACAAACATTTGCCTCAACTACAATTAGGCGAAGTCCGCTTAAATTTGTGGCCGATTTTTAAATAAAGCCCCAATATATATTTCGATTTGCACGAAAATTGACATAGCGTCCTAAATTAAGTCTGGAATAATGTGTTTTAGATTTTGTGTAAATTGGTTCAGATTAAGATATAGCTCCAATATATATTTTCGTCCGATTTCATGTAAATGGTGCACCTTAGTCCCTTTATATCTTTCTATTTGGCATAGCGGACTGAATTTAGTCTAGAATGATGTCTAGATCGTGAAAATCGGTTCAGATTTAGATGTAGCTCCCATATATAATTTAATCCAATTTAATGTAAATGGTGCACTAAAGACCCAAAGTTTGTACGATTGCCATACAATTTTGTCGAATGTACTGAAGTTAATACAAATTAATCTCTTGCAAGTTTTTTTGAAATCAGTTCAGATTTAGATATAGCTCTCCTGTAAAACTTCGTAGGATTTCCGGTAAATGGTGCACCAAAGCCCCGAGATTTGTCCGATTGACACGAAATTTTGTACCACGTATCAAATTAAGGCAAGAATGACGTTATTGCGTTTTATTGAAATTGGTGCAGATGCAGACATATGTAGCTTTCATATATAAGTTTTAAATCGATTTACATAAATTTATCCCATATAAATATAATAAAATTTAGCATAGATTGTAGAAAGGCATGTGTATGGATTAATCGGTCGGTTCACTTATAGATAGATATGGTATTTACCGGGTAAATACACAAGGGGTGGGTTAATACCCATTTGCGGTATTTATTTGGGTATTTACTACATTGAATCGACAATACAAAATCTGGGATTTATAATGGATAGTTTTACGATATTATAAAGACATGGGTAAATACTTGTGTAAATATCCGAATATTGCTATGGAAAATTGGGTACCTGGCTCCAAGTTTTGGTATGAGCCCCATATAACCATATTTAAGGTATTTTTTGTCTATTAGACACATTTTACAATCAGGTTGACTGTAATATGGCTCAGAGAGTTCTCTATGGATAACAAATATCGAAACAATAGGTCTGCCCCCATACAGAGGTACCCCATTTAAGTATTTACCCAAAAATTGGGTCTAAACTTATTAGCCCGCGAATCACTTGGCATAGGCGGCCAAATTTTGGTTCAGATGGTTTTTATACACAATACTACTGGTATGGGAAATGTGGTCTATGGGTCCAAGTTTTGATATAAGCCCCATATAACCGATTTAAGATATTTTTTATACCCTTCACGACACTGTGATACAGGGTATTATGTATTTGTGCATATGTTTGTAACATGCAAAAGGAAACGAGATAGACCCATAGTTTCTTTTGAGAATATGCATAGAATCACTTTCTGAATCGATTTATGCATGTCCGTCCGTCTGTCCGTCTGTTGGTGTTAAATTGTAAACAAAGTACAGGTCGCATTTATAATCCGATGTGGATGAAATTTGGCACAGCTCATTTGTTTGGCCCAAGGACGAACCCTATTGAAATTGGGAAAAATCGGTTAAAATTTAGCTATAGCTCCCATACATATTTTCGCCCTATTTCATGTAAATGGTGCACCAAAGTCCCTATATATCCTTCGATTTGCACGAAATTTGGCATAAGGTACTGAATTAAGCCTAGAGTGATGTCTGCCAAGTTTCGAGAAAATCGGTCCAGATTTAGATATAACTCCCATATATAGTTTTTTTACGATTTCATGTAAATGGTGCACCAAAGTCCCTATATATTCTTCGATTTGCACGAAATTTGGCATAACGTACTGAATTAAGCCTAGGCAAAAAGAAACGAGATAGACCCATAGTTCCTTTTGAGAATATGCATAGAATCACTTTCTGAGACGATTTATGCATGTCCGTCCGTCTGTTGGTGTTAAATTGTAAACAAAGTACAGGTCGCATTTATAATCCGATTTGG
This sequence comes from Musca vetustissima, assembly GCF_032173495.1. NCBI lineage: Eukaryota > Metazoa > Arthropoda > Insecta > Diptera > Muscidae > Musca > Musca vetustissima. The sequence goes on along the minus strand of NW_026877442.1, from coordinate 9,568 downwards.
ATGAAATTTGGCACAGCTCATTTGTTTGGCCCAAGGACGAACCCTATTGAAATTGGGAAAAATCGGTTAAGATTTAGCTATAGCTTCCATATATATTTTCGCCCGATTTCATGTAAATGGTGCACCAAAGTCCCTTTATATCCTTCGATTTGCACGAAATTTGCCATAACGTACTGGATTGAGCCCAGAGTGATGTCTGCCAAGTTTCGAGAAAATCGGTTCAGATTTATATATAGCTCCCATATATAGTAGCTCCGATTTCATATATATATATCCTTCGATTTGCACGAAATTTGGCATAACGTAAATTAAGCCTAAACAAAGTACAGTTCCTTTTGTCGAATTACTTTCTGAGTCGATTTATAATCCGATTTGGATGAAATTTGGCACAGCTCATTTGTTTGGCCCAAGGACGAACCCTATTGAAATTGGGAAAAATCGGTTAAGATTTAGCTATAGCTCCTATATATATTTTCGCCCGATTTCATGTAAATGGTGCACCAAAGTCTCTATATATCCTTCGATTTGCACGAAATTTGCCATAACGTACTAGATTGAGCCTAGAGTGATGTCTGCCAAGTTTTGAGAAAATCGGTCCAGATTTAGATATAGCTCCCATATATAGTTTCGTAGGATTTCATGTAAATATTGCACCAAAGTCCCTATATATCTTTCGATTTGCACGAAATTTGGCATAACGTACTGAATTGAGTCTAGAGTCTGAAAAGTGTCGAGAAAATCGGTTTAGATTTAGATATAGCTCCCATATATAGTTTCTTCCGATTTCATGTAAATGGTGCCCCAAAGTCCCTATATATCCTTCGATTTCCACGAAATTTGGCATAACGTACTGAATTGAGCCTAGATTTATGCCCGCCAAGTTTTGAGAAAATCGGTCCAGATTTAGATATAGTTTCGTCCGATTTCATGTAAATATTGCACCAAAGTCCCTATATATTTTTCGATTTGCACGAAATTTGGCATAACGTACTGAATTGAGTCTAGAGTGATGTCTGCTAAGTTTCGAAAAAATCGGTCCAGATTTAGATATAGCTCCCATATATAGTTTCGTCCGATTTCATGTAAAGGGTACACCAAAGTCCCTATATATCTGTCGATTTGCACGAAATTTGGCATAACGAACTGGATTGAGCCTAGAATAATGTCTGTCAAGTTTAAATTCAAAATTTCGTTGTGTATCCTTTATTCAGAAATCTGAAATAGTTAATTATTAACTATTTCAGACGATATTGCTTATCAAACATATAGTCTTACATTTTACACTTCCTTTAACTTTTTTTTCTTGCTGGGTAATTTTTATAAAATCATCTTTTTTATCCGACGATTTCTGTTTTGAAGTAAAAACCGTCTAAACCTCTCGAGTATAATGAACGAGCTATACACGTCGTCGTCATACAAACAGCTTACACATGCTGCACCATCGAAACCTAATGGATGATGATGACGATGAAGATAGTTTTTTTTTAGCTGCCTACTTACCTTCCTCCCACCAACCAATTTTTCTTCAACTCTCTTTTATTTGTCATTATGTTGTGACGTTGATTCCGCCTTTTTTACTTCTCCACTATCTCGCTCACTCTCTCTTACCTTGAGACCTCTCCAAAATGGAGATTAAGTGATTTAATTATGTCATTAGGGACTTTATATAAGAGTTATGTCGTTCTTGCTGCTTCTGCTCTAACCATTCTTATAGCATTAAAAGAAAATCATAAAGTTTTTCTTACAGTTTTCTTTTTCCAGTTATTTTGTTTGGTGGTTATCCCACAAGGACCTTCCATTAGGAAAAATATGCTGATATCATGATTTGTAACAATGCTCATATTTTAATGTTCAGATTTTTTGCTTTCATGCGGGAGGATTATTAGGGGAAGAATGATATGTGATATTGTGGTTAGTTGTTGTTGTAAAATTTTTGGGTTTTATTCACACGAACTCAAACTTCAAACCAGGAATCTTTAAACTATGAACTATGGTTATGAAAGTCCATGAAAAATGTTGTTTAAAAAATCCGCACATAAGGAAAAGCACACTTAGTCCGATGAATTCGATATGTTGTATCCAGGGCAGATATTGCGATGAGATCCTAACCAATGTTCAATAGATCTATATATTTCAATAATTTTGAAAAATTGTCTCAACTTCGACCCGATCCGAACCACGACTCCATTTCACATCTTCACAATTTAACACACTCTGAATTGTTTTTGTTTTTATAATTTTTTTTATTCGTAAATCTAACCATAAATATTAAATAAATAAGCTTGTTCTTATATCACATAATTCGTTTAGCCGTAGAAACCGCCATAGTATCCACCATAAGGACGATAGAAACCACCACCATAATAGGGACGGCCATAGAAACCGCCATAGGGACGACCATAGAAACCGCCATAGGGACGGCCATAGAAACCACCGTAGGGACGTCCAAAACCGCCAAAAAAGAATTGACGAGCTTGTCTGGTGTGTTCATCGGCACTTGGAACTCCAGCATCTACTTCCAATAAATCGGCAGCAGCAGCACCATCTTCCACCTGTTCAATGGCAGCCGACCATGCCATGGCCACGAAGCAAGCCAACAAAGTCAAGACAATGAAAGCGCGCATTTTGTTATCTTAAATTACGATTCAATTTGCGATTTTTGCGATTTAGAAAGTGCGTTCTTCTCGCGAACCCTTCACGTTTACGTTTGATGAGATCTTCAGCATCGCATGTCATTTTTATACCAGGCAGGGAAAATGTGAGAAATTCTATTTTGACGGGTTGTTTTTTTTGTGAACATCTATAGCCAGTAGCCACTGGCCAGCCAGCCACACACAAGACGATCTATACTCTCAGACACACACAAACAGCAACAACAAAAATTATAATAACACACATCGTAAACAAATGAATATCTGATAGGGCTTAAACCATTTAAGCCAAAACAAAAAAAAACAACAACAACAAAATAAATATGTAAACAAAGCAACCGGAGATCTGTTGATAAATCAAATTTTTAATTTTAAAAGTTCTACAAATGCCAAAAAATGATGCCGTTGGCGGTTTGTGTAAAGAAGTTTGTTGTTAGTGCCATGGTTGGTTGAGATTTTTGTTTTTGTTTGTTAGAACGCTTCATTAGAACGAACACACATTTTCTCTTAAGCGTAGGAGCTTAACATTAGTTCATAAACAAAAACAAAACTAAATTGGCCATTTAAATTAAAAGAGGCATGTAATTAACATCATTCAGAATTTTGAAAAAAAAAAATTGAAAATAAGGTACACGACCGGATAGTTTTTTTGAAGGGCCCGTGTGGTCATTTTCCAGTAGTGGAATTCCCATATAGAGGAAATATTGTTATGTATTTTATTTAATTTTTCTTTTTTTATTAATTATAGAACTGTGCTAAATACTTTAGTAATGGAGTTGGAATTGGTTTAAAGTAATAGTTAATTTTATGTCAGATCTGTCATGTTTTTAAGGGTTTTTCCTTCGAATATAAATTTGATATAAAATGTATTTTTTAATATTTAAATAAAATTGAAAACGCATTTAAAATTATTTTCATTTGTAAATTAATTGCAATTTGAGAATTTTTAAATCAAATTGGATACTCCAGATAAAGTTTAACAATTTTGGAAATTTTGACACTTTGTAAGATAGGTAGGCAGAAAAGCCGATATGCCCAATATTCGAAAATTATTAATGTTTTGTAAAAATTAAGGTGCTTGGTGTGAGGAGGTCTACAGAATAAAATACAGGTTTTATCGTTCTCCTTATATGAAGTGTACGTTTTTTTCAAAGAGATGGTTAACCATCTTTGGACAGATTCCAAATAAATTTGCCCTATAGACCTCATCTTAGAATTTAATGTAATTTAATGTTTTGCCAAATTTGGATCAAATCTGACATCCGATAACATCTGACATTGATTACAAATTTTCAAAATGTTTACACATTGTGGGGAAGGTACCTGAAGGATTGGACCAAGGGTTCCAATGAAATTGGATATTTCGTTCACTTCATACGTGATTTACAAGTTTCAAAAATTTTGACCTTTTATGGGAGAGGTACTAGTGTAATCTCCCAACATTATATAGGCATGGTTAAAATATTAGGCTGTGCAGAGGTTTGTTTAAACAGATAGTCCATTCGTCCATTATAAAATTAATTTCCAGCTACATTTTAATCATCTTCCAACTTAATTTAAGTTTAAAAGAAATATTACGATGTGCTTATTTGGCATCAAATCGGACAATCCACACCATTCTTATGAAATAAATGATTTCCAAATTTTTGACCTATTATGGATATTCCATCTAGGCTATGTAAAATATTACGATGAGCGAATTTTACATAAAATGTTGGCCCATTTGGGTGGCCAAAACTAAAGCAACTAAAATTGCAAGGTTAATAAATGTCGTATAACTTTTTCAAAAATAAACAAAACGTGATGGTTTTCTCAAACATATTTTTGAAATAAATGGTAGTGCATGTAAAGCAACTTTTAGACTTGTATGCCCTTTACCACACTGTGGCACAGGGTATTATGAAAAGGAATCGAGATAGACACATGGTTCAAAGTTAAGCCGATTGACACAAAATTTTGCAAGGCGTGCTGAAGTTGCTATAACATCACGTGTGTCAAATTTTATAGAAATATTTGTTTGATTGAGACAACATTTTGCACAGCGTACTGCTGTGCAAATGTTGTCTCAACCAACATTTGCACAGCAGTACTGGGGGCGTGTTTCCGTACTGCGAATGACGGGCACGATAACTCAAAAACTAATAACCCAATCGATTCCAAATTTTTACACGTTTCTCTGTGAGTGTATAGCTATCGTATGAACTATCGTATAAAGTCAATCGGTGAAGATCTTCCTTATTTTTTAACATGGTTTTCAAAGGTCCGCGATTTTATTATTTTAGAGCGAAGCCAATAATTCTAGTTCATACGAGAGCCAGACATGTATTCTTTCTAACACTGTTAGAATTTTCGGATTCCGATGTTCCAGTGAGGAGTTATCATGCCCGCCATCAAAAATGAGGACTTCTCTTTAATTAGAAAAAAACAACAACAAAACAATTACGCAATTTTTTTGTAAATTATTTTTCTTCTCTTTAAAATCTTCAAATATGTATGTGCAAAGTTACAAACCTTAACAAGCATTGGTATTGATTTACCAGCCCATTGAAAATCTTAAAAAATGAAAATCGTGAATGGGGGGGGGTTCCCTTAAGTCCAGATATATGTATGCGAGGTTTTCTTGAAATCGGTTCAAATTTAGATATAGCTCCCATATATAGTTTCGTTCGATTTTCAGTAAATGGTGCACCAAATTGCCAACATTTGTCCGATTGGGACACAAATTTTTCACAGCGCACTGAATTAGGTCCAGGTTAATGTATGCAAAGTTTTGTTGGAATCGGTTAAGATTTAGATATAGCTCCATATATAGCTTCGACCGATTTTATGTAAATGGTGCACTAAAGAAGAAGTTTATGCCGGTTGCCACAAAATTTTGCACATGGTACTGAAGTTCATATCACATACTTTAGTTGCTCCCAGTTCACAAGATGTGTGATGTATCTGTTGAATATACCCAAGGTTACAACTTTTCTCACTGGTTTTTATACCCTACACAGCTACGTTGTCTGGGTATTATAGCTTTGTGCAGCACCAAGAGTTTGTAACGCCGCGAAATATTGGTCCAAGACCCACCGAACGTCATATCTCGACTAGCTGAGTCGATCAAGACATGTGTGTCCGTTCGTCAATCCATTATAATTTTTAAACACGATACAGGCCACAGTTATGGACCAATCTTCACGAAATTTTGCATATATGATGGGTTGTGCCCAATGAAGTCACCTATTGTTTTTGGTAAAGATCGGTTAATATTTAGGGGATGAAATGGACATTTTTGAAATGTTTGTCTTTTTTTTCTGGTCGCTCCAGAGGCTGCAATTATGGACTAAACATCGCAAATTTTTACATGGAGAAGGGGATCGGGCCATATTTGCCAGTTTTGATAAAAATCGGTCAGTATTTAGCGGGTCAAATAGACCCTGACTTTTGTGTGAAAAATTACAAAATTTGTATTCTATAGGACATAGGACATAGACCCGAGAAGTTGATAGTATATCCAAGAGGAGTGGTTGGCCTTTAAATTAACATCAATTATATTGTCGTATGTACTCGGATGTGGGAGTTACACTAAAATATTTACAGGGGCTTACGTATTCATATATTTTTTTGTAACCCATTACCACACTGGAGGGCGGGAATATAGCGATGGTAGCTTTGAAATGTTTCATGAGGTTCCAGTTATGGTCAAGGACAACGCCTATAATTTTCGGCGATGATCAGATAATAATTTTGGGATGAAACAAACCGAAAACTTAATTTTTTTGTGTTTTTCGAGTCGATTTATAGGCCACAATTGAAGGTCGAACACCACAACACAACCCACGGTGAAAGGAATAGAGTTTTTCAATCTAGTTCATTTACCTGATCGCTCTTTTTAGTTCAGCTCAATCGTTCACAATTAAGCTCTTTTATTCAGCTGTCGTTTTACTTCGGTCGTTCTTTTAATAGTTCATGGCTCTCCAAATCGTTCAGTTGATAGTTTGTGTTCTTGGAAGATTGTGATTGATGAGTGAATAAAAACAATTTTACAATTTTTTTTTCTTTTGGTGAGGATATTATAAAGAAAAATTTTAGAACAGTTTATGGGGATTTTTAAAGAAAAGTTTCAGAATAATTGAAAAATGTCTCGATCGGTGCCGCTTCCATTTAGGTCAGTAAAATGCTCACATTTGAACTAAAATAAACGATTATTCCAGTTCGTTCTTTTAACGAACTAAAAGGAACGACTTTGAAAGTCCTAGTTCAATCGGTCTTTTAAGTGAATCGTTCATTTGAACTAGTTCGTTCGTGAACTGTACAACTCAAGAAGGGAATCTGGGCAAGTAATTAAAAATGTCAGTCTAAGGAAGTGGTGCTGTTGTCCTCTAATCGGGAAGGGGGTGCAACTATCACGAAATATTGCACAGGCTTGGAATAAACATCCGCAGAAAAAATAAATGGAAAAATAATTTTTTTGTACATTTGTTCACCAAACGTTTAAACGATTTTTTGTCAAAACCGTGTTTTTACGAATGGCTGGCACTATAACTCAAAAACTAATAAACCAAGCCGTTCCAAATGTATAGCTATTCAATTAGTTAAGATTGAATGTGGTTTGTGGTCGAAAATAGGGATTTTTATTAAATTAAATTTCATAGAACCGCCATTTTTAACTGTTGTACCTAGAATTTTTGGATTCGGAAGTTGGAAACCATGCCCGTCGTCGAAAAAAGGAGTCTTCTTTAGATACAAAAAAAAACTTCAAAACAACAACCAAATTATGTAAATAATTTTCAAATATGCACAGTTACAAGTCTTCAATAGTCAACGCTGAAACTAGCCGAAATGCGTGTTTGTCTTTTTGTTGAGATCACGATAGATATTTAAGACCGAGCTTCGAAATTTTACACACACATTACTACTATTCCTACGGAGTTAAATTTAAATTTTTATTCGTTATAAATTTCAATTTTAAAGTGGAATCTATTTTTCTTTTTCGAGACGTTCATATTTTAAATATTGAAAATTCCATTAAAAAAATATGTATAACTTCACAGATAACATTTTAAAATAAATGTACCCATTTCTCATCGATATAGAACTACCTTAACATATGTTAACCCAAATAGAAGTTATTCACTTTTTAGGAAAAATTAATAATTATCACATATTATCCAAAAATTTCCCTTTTTTACAGACATACAATAAATTTATAAATATATCAGCTTTCAGCTAAAACGAGATGAGACTATTGATATAACAATTGGATCGGAACCGACATTTAAATGTGTTAAAAACATGTTTAGGAGAAACAAAAATCGTAAAGAAAAAAACTTCCCATGTAGGGTATAATTGGTCCTTTATTTCAACAACATGAGAATTTGGCTTAAATCACGACAGCTTCGTTTTTTCCAGAACGTTTGTTTACAAAATCTATTCCACTTGCTTTTTTAATGACACACACTAGCCCATGAATGGAATTATGACAAACAAAAAACAATAGCAACATGAATAATAATATTGAATGAGCAGAAATAACAACTCAGCAGAAAAATATATAAACAAAAATGGGGTTTTCGTCAACAAAAATCTAAATCATACCTAACAATGTGCCCATAAGTAAATAAAAATATTTTTCAAAACAAAAAATCCCCCTTTGTGAATGTGTATTAGAAGTTAGAAATGTTTACAAGCATTCTTAACATGTTTGTATATTAAGGTGGGTAGTGGTAAAAATAACATTGTTTTTATAATGTAAACAAATCCACGCCTATTGGTCTGAGAGGCCATGAAAAAATATTCATTAAAAAATCCACGCCTATTGGTCTGAGAGGCCATGAAAAAATATTCCTTAAAAAATCCACGCCTATTGGTCTGAGAGGCCATGAAAAAATATTCCTTAAAAAATCCACGCCTATTGGTCTGAGAGGCCATGAAAAAATATTCCTTAAAAAATCCACGCCTATTGGTCTGAGAGGCCATGAAAAAATATTCCTTAAAAAATCCACGCCTATTGGTCTGAGAGGCCATGAAAAAATATTCCTTAAAAAATCCACGCCTATTGGTCTGAGAGGCCATGAAAAAATATTCCTTAAAAAATCCACGCCTATTGGTCTGAGAGGCCATGAAAAAATATTCCTTAAAAAATCCACGCCTATTGGTCTGAGAGGCCATGAAAAAATATTCCTTAAAAAATCCACGCCTATTGGTCTGAGAGGCCATGAAAAAATATTCCTTAAAAAATCCACGCCTATTGGTCTGAGAGGCCATGAAAAAATATTCCTTAAAAAATCCACGCCTATTGGTCTGAGAGGCCATGAAAAAATATTCCTTAAAAAATCCACGCCTATTGGTCTGAGAGGCCATGAAAAAATATTCCTTAAAAAATCCACGCCTATTGGTCTGAGAGGCCATGAAAAAATATTCCTTAAAAAATCCACGCCTATTGGTCTGAGAGGCCATGAAAAAATATTCCTTAAAAAATCCACGCCTATTGGTCTGAGAGGCCATGAAAAAATATTCCTTAAAAAATCCACGCCTATTGGTCTGAGAGGCCATGAAAAAATATTCCTTAAAAAATCCACGCCTATTGGTCTGAGAGGCCATGAAAAAATAAAAAATTCTATTAAAAAATCCACGCCTATTGGTCTGAGAGGCCATGAAAAAATATTCCTTAAAAAATCCACGCCTATTGGTCTGAGAGGCCATGAAAAAATATTCATTAAAAAATCCACGCCTATTGGTCTGAGAGGCCATGAAAAAATATTCCTTAAAAAATCCACGCCTATTGGTCTGAGAGGCCATGAAAAAATATTCATTAAAAAATCCACGCCTATTGGTCTGAGAGGCCATGAAAAAATATTAAAAAATCCACGCCTATTGGTCTGAGAGGCCAAAAAAATATTCATTAAAAAATCCACGCCTATTGGTCTGAG